>NC_052153.1:156627390-156888314 GCF_902713615.1 Scyliorhinus canicula
GTGGTTAACACTGTTGCTTCACAGCTCCAGGTTCGATTCCCAGCTTGGGTCACTGTCTGTGTGGAGTCTGTATGTTCTCCCTGTGTTTGCGTGGGTGTTCCATTTTCTTGCCACAAATCCCGAAAGACGTGCTTGTTAGGTGAATTAGACATTCTGAATTCTCCCTCTGTGTACCCGAACAGGCGCTGGAATGTGGCGACTCGGGGCTTTTCACAGTAACTTCATTGTAATGTTAATGTATGCCTACTTGTGACAATAACTATTATTGAGAATGTGTAATTGCAGTAAAATGTACACCCAATTGGTATTTTAACGCTGAAAGCCACGTAGTGTTGGTGTATATATTGTCCTCGCCTATCCTGAACTGTAGCTGTATACCTGGGAAGGTGTGTGTGGTTGTAACTATCATGACACTATAGAAGGGTGTGGTTGATTACTGATCCTTCCGGGATAAAGTTTAGAATTACAACAAGCCCAGTTAGTCACAAGGTTTTTAAGCTGAACCTGAAGGGACATCATTACATGATTAGAATTCAAGTTCAAATAGTTAACTATAAGAATAACGGTTTCCTTTGATTTCTTTGCATTCTCAGCCTTTGCTATGTGTAACAGTGGTGTGGGTGCCTCTTGTTCTCTCCCTTTTAAATACCAGCTTGGTATTTTCTTCTCTGCGTGGGGGATGGGTTGGGTTGAAAACCTATTCTGAACAAACAACAATACAGCAAAGGAATGGGCCCTTCAGCCCTCCAAACCTGTACCGGTCATGATACGCGCTTGGCCCAATCCCTCAGCACTTCCTAGTGCCATATTCCTCTATACCCATCCTGTCCATTTAAGAGCAGCATGGTAGCATAGTGGTTAGCACAGTTGTTTCACCGCTCCCAAGGTCCCAGGTTCAATTCCCGACTGGGTCACTCTCTGTGCGGAGTCGGCACATTCTCCCTGTGTCTGTGTGGGTTTCTTCCGTGTGCTCCGGTTTCCTCCCACAGTCCAAAGATGTGCAGGTGGATTGGCCATGCTAAATTGCCCTTAGTGTCCAAAAGATGTTAAGTGGGGGTTACGGGGATAGGATAGAAACGTGGGATTCAGTAGGGTGCTCTTTGTAAGGGCTAGTGCAGACTCAATGGGCTAAATAGCCTCCTTCTGCACTGTAAATTCTATGATTTGCCAAGATGCCTTTTGAATGCTGTTAGAAGGCATCTGCTTTCAGAACCTCCCCTGGCAAAATGTTCCAGACACTCACCAACCACTGTGTAAAAAGAAAACAAAAAACGTGCCACGCACATCTCCTCTAAACTTTACACATCCACTCTATCCATGCCTCTCATAATCTTGTAAGCATCTATCAGCTCGCCCCTCAGCCTCCATCATTCTAATGAAAACAGCCCAAATCTATTCAGCCTCTCCGCACAGCTAACACCCAGACCAGTCAATATCCTGGTAAACATCCTCTGCACCCTTTCAAGCCTTCACATCCTTCTGGTAGTGTGCCGATCAGAATTGTGGCACGGTAGCACAGCAGTTAGCACTATTGCTTCACAAGGCCAGGGTCCCTGATTCAATTCCCGCTTGGGTCACTTTCTTTGCAGAGTCTGGCCGTTCTCCCCATGTCTGCGTGGATTTCCTCTGGGTGCTCCAGTTTACTTCACAAGTTCTGAAAGACGTGCTTGTTAGGTGAATTGAACATTCTGACTTCTCCCTCTTGTGTACCTGAACAGATTAGAGGATTTTCACAGTAACTTCATGCTTCATTGCAGTGTTAATGTAAGCCTAGCTGTGACAATAATAAAGATTATTATTGCGCGAAATATTCCAAATGCGGCAGTACCGAGGTTCTATACAACTGTAGCATGACTTGCCAGTTTTTATACTCGAACGCTGTCCAATGAAGGCAAGCATTCCGTATGCTACCTTGACTACCTTGTTCTTGACTACCTTGTCCACGTGTGCTGTCACTTTCAAAGATCTGTGGACCTGTACGTGCAGATATCTGACTTTCAATATTCCTAAGAATTTTGCCATTGACTGTATATTTCCTCTCTGTTAGACCTACCAAAATGCATTACCTCACATTTGTCCGGATTAAACTCCAATTGTCATTTCTCTGCCCAAGTCTCCAACCTATCTATATCCTGCTGTATTCTCTGGCAATCCTTAACTCAATCTGCCATTCCACCAACCTTGGTGTCATCTGCGAACTTGCTAATCAGACCAGCTACATTTTCCACCCAAGCCGTTTATGTATAATGTAACCAACAGAGGCCCCTGCACAGATCCCTGTGTAACTCCACTAGTCACAATCTTCCATTCAGAAAAACACCCTTCTACTGTTATCTTCTGTGACCGAGCCAGTTCTGTATCCATCTTGCCACCTCACCTCTAATCCTGTGTGACTTCACCTTTTGTACCAGTCTGCCATGAGACACCTTGTCAAAGGCTTTACTGAAGTCCATGTAAACAACATCCACCATTCTCCTGACATCAATCACCTTTGTCACCTCCTCAAAAATCTTGATCAAGTCAGTGAGGCACGACCTACCCTTCACAAAACCATGCTGTCTATCACTAATGAGTCCATTTGATTCCAAATGGGTGTAAATCCTGACCCTGACCATTCTCTCCAATAATTTACCTATTACCGATGTGAGGCTCACTGGCCTATAGTTTCCTGGATTATCCGTACTATCTTTCTTAAACAGAGGTACCATATTAGCTTATCTCCAGTCCTCTGGGACCTCGCCTGTCAGTCAATGCCCCAGCAGTTTCCTCTCTCGCTTCCCTCAGTATTCTGGGGTAAATCCCATCAGGCCCAGGAGATTTATCTACCTTAATGTCTTTTAAAACACCCAATAACACTTCCTTTTTGAGGTCAACATAACCCAGACTGTTTACACACCCTATTCAAGAATCATCTTCCACAAAGTCCCTTCATTTCATACCTTACCCATTTCCTCTGGCTCAACACATAGATCCCTGCCACTGTCCTTGAGTGGTGCAATCCTTTCTCTGGCCACACTCTTGCCTTTTACATATGAATAAAACACTTTGGGATTCATCTTAAATCCTACTTGCCAAGGATTTCATGACCCCTCCTAGACCTCCTAATTTCCAGTTTAAGTACCTTCCAACTTTCCTTGTACTCCTCGAGGCTTTTGACTATCCCCACCCTTCTAGACTGAACAAAACCTTCCTTTTTATTTTTGACAAGGTTCACAGTATCCCTCATTATCCAAGGCTCCCTAAAATTCCTGTTTTGATTTGATTTGGTTTGATTTATTATTGTCACATGTATTAGTTTACAGTGAAAAGTATTGTTTCTTGCATGCTGTACAAACAATGCATACCGTACATAGGGAAGGAAGGAGAGACTGCAGAATATAAAGTTACAGTTATAGCAAGGTGTAGAGAAAAGATCAACTTAATACAAGGTAGGTCCATTCGAATGTCTGATGGCCGTAGGGAAGAAGCTGTTCTTGAGTCGGTTGGTACGTGACCTCAAACTTTGGTATCTTTTTCCTGATGGAAGAAGGTGGAAGAGAGTATGTCCGGGGTGCATGGGGTCCTTAATCATGCTGGCTGCCTTTCCGAGGCAGCGGGAATTGTAGACAGAGTCAATGGATGGGAGGCTGGTTTGCGTGATGGACTGGGCTACATTCACGACCTTTTGTAGTTTCCTGTGGTCCTGGGCAGAGCAGGCTCCATACCAAGCTGTGATACAACCAGAAAGAATGCTTTCTTTTTAAAAAATATTTTTATTCTCCTCCTTTTTCACATTTTCTCCCAAATTTACACCCACCAACAATAAACGGTAATCAGCAACAAATATGTCAATCCCCATAACAATAACAACGATCCCATCCTCCCACCAAACCCCAACCATTAGCCCGCATGTTTACATAAACAAATGACAAAAAGGAATCAGGGATCACCCTTAATACACACAGCCCCCTCCACCCATCCCCCCCCCCCAACTAATGTTCGATGTTATCCAGTTCTTGAAAGTGCATAATGAATAATGCCCATGAATTGTAGAACCCTGCCATCCTTCCCCTCAGTTCAAACTTAACCTTCTCAAGGGTCAAGTATTCCAACAGGTCCCCCCCGCCACACCAGGGCACAGGGTGGAGAGGCCGCTCTCCATCCCAGCAGGATCCGCCTTCAGGCGATCAACGAGGCGAAGGCTACGATATCTGCCTCTGCATCCGTTTCCAACCCTGGCTGGTCCGACACCCCGAATATGGCCTCCCGGGGACCCGGGCCCAGTTTCACGTGCACCACCTTGGAAATTACCCTAAAAACCTCCTTCCTGTAATCCTATAGCTTTGGACAGGACCAAAACAAATGAATGTGATTAGCGCCCCCCACCCCCCCCCCCCCCCCCCTCCCCTCCCCCAACGCTCGCACACATCTTCTACTCCTTCAAAGAAATGGCTCATTCCCGCTCTCGTGAGGTGTGCTCTGTATACCACCTTCAGCTGTATCAGCCCAACCTCGCACACGAGGTAGAGGCATTTACTCTCCGGAGCACCTCACACCAGACCCCCTCCTTTATAACCTCTCCCAAATCTTCCTCCCACTTCGCTTTGATGCCTTCCAGTGGTGCCTTATCCTCTTCCAAAATAGCTGCATAAACCACTGACACTACCCCCTTCTCCAGTCCCCCTGTCGTCCGCATCTCCTCCAGCAATGTGGAGGCCAGTTCCTCTGGGAAGCTCTGTATCTCCTTTCTGGCAAAATCTCGAACCTGCATGTATCTAAACATTTCCCCCTGCACCAGCCCAAACTTCGCTTCCAGCTCCTTCAATCCTGCAAACCGACCCCTAAGAAACAAATCTATTAGTGTCTTAATCCCCTTCTCCTCCCATTTCTGAAAGTTTCCATCCCACCTCCCTGACTCAAACCTGTGGATCTCCCGAATCGGCATTTCCCTTGACCCTGCCCCGAATCCGAAGTGTTGGTGAAACTGCCTCGAAATTCTCAATGAAGCTATTATTACTGGACTCCCTGAGTATTTCCCCAGAGCTATCTGGAGCGGCGCTGTTACTAGTGCTTTCAGTCCCGACTCCCTGCACAAACTCTCCTCCATTCTGACCCACTTGTGCAAACTCCACATGGACAGTGACCCAGGGCCGGGATCGAACCTGGGACCTCGGCGCCGTGAGGCTGCAATGCTAATCACTGCGCCACCGTGCTGCCCTGTTGGTAGGCTTTCTTAACGATAGTGTCAGCATGGGGAATCAGGACAGGCTGTTGGTAATCTGTACACCTAAAAACCTGACGCTCTCGACCCTTTCGACTTCGTTCCCATTGATGTAGACAGGGGCATGTTCTCCACTACGCTTCCTGAAATCTATGACAATGTCCTTCGTTTTGTTGACATTGAGGGAGAGATTATTGTCGTCGCACCAGTTCACCAGATTCTCTATCACATTCCTTACTCTGCCCGTAATTGTTTGAAATCCGACCCACTATGGTGGTGTCATCAACAAATTTGCAAATCGAGTTGGAGGGGAATTTGGCCACACAGTCATAGGTGTATAAGGAGTTTAGTAGGGGGCTGAGGACACAGCCTTGTGGGGCAACGGTGTTGCCTATCTTTACTGATTGTCGCCTGTGGATTAGAAAGTTCAGGATCCAGAGGGAGGAGCAGCTGAGGTCAAGGCCACGGAGTTTGGAGATGAGTTTCGCTTAGGAATGATGGTGTTGACGGCTGAGCTGTAGTCGATAAATAGGAGCTTGACATTGGTGACTTTGTTATCTAGGTGTTCCAGGGTAGAGTGCAGGGCCATGGAGATGGCATTTGCCGTGGACCTGTTGCAGCGGTAGGCGAATTGTATTGGATCGAGGCTGGAGTTGATTTGTACATTTTGAATGTCTCCATCAAATCTCCTCTCCACTCCTTTTTAAGACCAAAAACTCCATTCCTGTAATTGGAGTCCCCTATCATTGGAACAATTCTAATGAATCTTTCAGCTACCTGCATAATATGTGTTCACATCCCTCCTGAAGTGTCGTGCCCAGAATTGGACACAATATTCCAATTTGGGTTAAACCATATTATTTCGAAAGGTTCACCGCACCTTCATTGCTTTACTCTGTGCCTTTGTAAAAGCCCAGATCCTGAAGGCCTCACTGGCCACTTTCTCCACCTGATCTGTCACCTTCAATGTGCACCCCCTCTGTATTGTTTAAATGTATCATCTCCTATTTTTGCATTGAATTTGAACTGCCACGCCTGCCCATTTCCCCCAATTTGCCTATGTCCTTTTGAAGTCTATTCTATCTCCCTCACAGTTCATAATACTTCCCAAGTTTTAGCTTTTGCACATTTTGAATTTGTCCTGTGTTCCCACTTCTAAGTCATTAATATGGATCAAGAAAAGCATTGGTTCCAGAACTCCACTGTATACCGCCCACATTCCAAAAAAGAATAACATTAATGTTTCCAGTCATTTGGCCAGCTTGTTATCCATGCGGCCACTCACCCTTTTATTCCATGGGCTTTGTTGATGGGTATGTTATGGTACTTATCATTTGCTTTTGGAAATCCATGTGCATGACAACAGGCCTATTCCCCTTGTCAAAAATATTCAAGTTAGTTCTGTGTGATTTGCCTCTTGTGCTGGAATCTGTATTTGTCCCAGTGACACGTTTGTCCAGGATTATTGTTTTGGAGATGTTTCCCCATCACTGAGGTTAGACTGACTGGCCTGTGGCTGCAGGGCTTATCCTTGCACCATTTTTTTAAACAAAGGTGTAACATTTAAACATGCAATGTTAGCATTCAAGTCAAGAGGGCTAGAATACAAGACGCGCTATACTTCTCTGAGGCTATATAAGGCTCTAATCAGACCCCATTTGGAGTATTGTGAGCAGATCCATATCTGAGGAAGAATGTGCTGGCCTTGGAAAGGGTCCAGAGGAAATTCACAAGAATGATCCCTGGAATGAAGAGCTTGTCATATGTGGAGCAGTTGAGGACTCTGGTCTATACTTTTGGAGTTGAGAAGGATGAGGGGGAGAATCTTATTGAAACTTACAGGATACTGCGAGGAGTGGACATGGAGAGCATGTTTCCACTAGTACGAAAACCAGAACCCAAGGGCACGGCCTCAAACTGAAGGGACAATCCTTTAAAACTGAGATGAGGAGGAATTTCTTCAGCCAGAGGGAGGTGAATCTGTGGAACTCTTTGCTGCAGAAGGCTGTGGAGGCCTGTCACCTGAGAGTACCTTTAAAAAAATGGGTGTTTATTACTGCAGTGATGTCAGAGTGGGTGGAGCTGGGCTGTCTGTCAGCTTTTTACTTTTGCTTTAGGCTTTTTGCTGCAGGGTGGGTTTGGTTTCATTTTAGTTTTGGAGAAGCTGAAATCACAGCAGGATGTGTATGAATGTCCATTTGCTGATTTCAATGTGGTAACTTCTCAAAGATCAGTTGTGTTAAAAGGGTATTTTGCCTTCTGGATGTTGTTTGGGAATTTATTAAGGATTACTTAGTGTTGTATTCTTTGGGGGTTGTATTTGAATTGATGGTTGCTAAGATGTTCACTATATGTTTTAAAAAGGTTAACTTGACTTCATAGAATACACATTGTTTTGCTTTAAAAAGTACTTTTCCATTTCTGCTGTACCACACCTGTAGAGTGGGCCGTGTGCTCCCCATACCACAATCTATTAAAAGTTGTGGGTAAGGTGAACTCCATGATACACTTTGGGGTTCTCTATACCCTGTCCCTTAACAAGGCTAAATCGCTGAGTGTCTTTAAAACCGAGATAGATTAATTTCTTGATTTAATAAGAGGATCAAAGGTTACCGGGATGAGAGACATATCAGCCATGATTGAATGGTGGAGCAGACTCGATGGGCCGAATGGCCTAATTCTGCTCCCATGTCTAATGGTCCTATTTTCAATTTCCAGTGTTCCGGAATCATCCAGGATTCTCAGGATATGGAATTGACTAGGAAGCAGACTGTGGTGGATGGATGTTTTCTGAAGTGCGGAGTAGCATTATAAAGTTTACAGATTTACTTGGTAAAATAAAGTTCCTTCACTGTTGCTGGGTCAATCAAAATCTTCAAACTCCCTTTCGAACAGCAATATGGGTGATCCTACAACACAGCGGTTTATGAAGGAAGCTCGCCACCATCGCCTCCTGGGCAATAATGGAGGAACAATAAGTGTTATGAACAAATAGAAAAAGGTGAAGTTGGTTGCTGATTTCAGGATAGTCTATGGCAGATGGAGCTCAATGTGGAGAAATGTGAAATTATGAACTTTGGGAAGACTAATAAGGAAGGACTATTACTGGCATGAATTTGAATATATTGGTGCATACAAGCTTTGGTGTTCATAAACCTGATCATGGGAAAGTGCATGTTGATCAGGGCTTTTAAAAGGCAGATACTCTATTGGCATAGAATATTTTTTTAAAAATATATCAAACCTTATGATTACTTGGTTTGGTTAGGGTTCAGCTGGAGTACTGTGGACAATTCTGTCTACCACACTTCAGGAAGGATATCTAACCTCAAAAGTGTTTCCAGGGATGAGGGACAACGTCTTTATAGTGCAGGAGGCCATGCCAACTTAAATCAATCCGCTCCATCCCATTTCACTGCTCTACCCCTGCAGTCCTTCAACTGGCCAAACAATTTGTTATTGAAATCCAAGAAGTTGAGAAAAGTTCAGACTCCTTCCTTGAACAGGCACTTAGGAGGTGATCCATAGAGGTTTAAGATTGAGAGGTTTTGATGGTAAAGACTGAAGTTTATGGATCCATAAAATCCCTACAGTGCCGAAGGAGGCATTTCAGCCCATCAAGTCTGCACCAACTCTCTGAAAGCGCACCTTACCTAGGCCCACCTGTGCCCTGCCCGCATGACTCCACCTAACCAGTACATATTTGGACTGTAGGAGGAAACTGGTGACCCAGCAGAAACTCACATTGGCATCGGTGGATAGTGCAAATTCCACACAGTCACCCAAGGCCGAATTGCTCGTGGTGCTGTGAGGCACTAGTGCTAACCACTGTGCCACATGCCGCCCACCGGATTCTGTAATTCTATGTGATACTTCAACTAATTGCCTGCTTTAAGTCCAGGACAGCCTCCTCCCTTGTAGGACCTTCTCCATACTGGCTTAAAAGGTTCTCCTGGATGCATTTTAAGAATTTTGCTCCCTCTGAACTTTTTATACTTTGACTACCCCAGTTAATGTTGGGGAAGTTGAAATCCCCCACTATCACTATCCTATTACTTTTGCACTTCTGTGAAATTTGCCTACATATCGCTGTTCTATTTCTCTCGGACTGTTAGGAGGCCTATAGAACACTCTCAACAATGTGATTGTTTCTTTTTGGTTTTTAAGTTCGACCCATATGGCTTCAGTTGCAGAGCCTTCTAAGACGTTGTCCCTCACTGCTGTAATCGATTCATGATCAGAATTGCGACAACCCCTCTCCTTCCCTATCTCGCCTGAAGACCCTGTATCCTGAAATATTGAGCTGCCAATCCTGCCCCTCTCTCAACCATGTCTCGGTGACAGCAATTCCATCATATCCCCATATTTTAAGTTGTGCCCTCAATTCATCTGCCTTGTTCGTCAGACTCCTTGCATGAAAATAAATACCATCCACTCTTACCAAACCCCCTTGTAACTTAACTGGTCTAGACATCTATGTCTTCCTGACTCACTTGATTTCTCTTCTAATTTTGGCTGTGCATCTATCCTTGCGGAACCTTCTCTCAAGATCCCAGTCCCCTATCAAGTTAATTGAAACCAAGTTATTTTTCTACCAGTTTGGCAGGCAATCAAGATAGCAAGGCACATAGAATTTACATAGAAATTACAGTGCAGAAGGAGGCCATTAGGCCCATCGAGTCTGCACTGGCTCTTGGAAAGAGCACCCTAACCCCTACCCAAGGTCAACACCTCCACCCTATCCCCATAACTCAGTAACCCCACCCAACACTAAGGGCAATTTTGGACATTAAGGGCAATTTATCATGGCCAATCCACCTAATCCGCACATCTTTGGACTGTGGGAGGAAACCAGAGGACCCGGAGGAAACCCACGCACACACGGGGAGGATGTGCAGACTCTGCACAGACAGTGACCCAAGCCAGAAGTGAACCTGGGACCCTGGAGCTGTGAAGCGATTGTGCTATCCACAATGCTACCGTGCGGCACAGCAGTGATCAAAATACTTGCATGCTTTGCTTTTCATCTTGCTGTTGTTGGTCGTTCTGGGTGAGTGTGCTTAACATTCAATTTGGTTCTGTTTCTTTACTTAACTCTGGAGTCACCAGGTGTCGTTAAAACACCGCCACAAGGTCAAGGTGAGGTTCAAAGCAATAAAACCATACACCAATTAGTAAGTCCAAACAACTGAGTTTATTATAATACAATTATAATAACTACCCATGCACACGCTAAAAGGATTAAACTTACTCCTACCGCTAAATAAACTAATATTTATCTCGAAGGAACTGCTGGGTCAGGGAACAAGGCCTCTTGCTCGGCTCTGGTCTGCAGACTTCAGGTTGGTATAAGTTAAAAGGGGTCAGGAGTGCCTATCTCTGGTAGCGATTGTTGTGAGGCACTTACTTGTTGGCGGCTGCTGTCCGAACCCTCTTCTCTCTCTCGTTCAAGATCTTCTTGGCAAAAGCTGGTCCATGGAGGAGTGATGGTCAAAGAGAGAGGAGGGCTGGATCAGAAGACTGAACCATGTGTGGGACCTGTCTTTTATAGGTCCCAGGGGATCCGCGCCCCTTTGGACGGACTCCCTTACCTGCTTGGAATCGATTGGGTCTCTTCCCAATCAATATGTTTGAATCCCCCAATAATGGGGCAGTTCCTCGGTCACTGGGGCGGTTCTTGGGACCTATTGTTTTGGGCTTCTCTGGCGCCGAAAGGTCTGGCCTTCCATTCAATGTATCGATCTGTGTTTAACTTGTTTCCATTGTATCTGGGGATCGCCCGGTATTGCCTCATTAGTATGTTAACTGGTTTCTTTTCACAGTGCTGTCTGGTTTCTGCAGCAGTCAAAACTGGTTTCTGCAGCAGTCCCAATATACAAGTGCTTTGCAAGCAGCTTGCTTTACAACATGTCCATTTTCCCTGCATTCCTTGCAATCTTCCATTTTGTGTTGGGCAGTGGCCACCCCAGGTGGCTACACTGTATTACCAATAAATGTAGTCCAGAGATGTGCAGGTTAGGTGGTTTTACAGGGATAGGGTGGGGGAATGGGCCTAGGTAGGGTGCTCTTTCGGAAGGTCGGAGCAGACCTCGTGGACAGAATGGACTCCTATACTGTAGAGACTCTGTGGTTCTATGTACAAATAAGTGTTATGATCCTAGTTGATGCAACTGGACAGCAAGGTCCCAGAATAGAACACTGGCTCAAAAAATCCAAACATTTTTACTTGTTTTTGGGAAACCTGATGAACAGAGTCACTGGAATATCTGCAACAACAAACAATTATTAAACATGAGAAGTTTTGACAATAATACAATACTCTCCCACTCTCACTTCATTATAAATGTATGAAAATGTTATGATAACACGGGTTACAAGTTATAAGTTGAGCTATATTGTTCTTGCAGTCCATGTAAACCAAATGTGGTCAGACTCATCCCAAATCATGGGTCAGATGCCACCTAATTGAACTTCTCTGAATTTCTCCTCCAAGCCTCCAGATGTTTATTACATAATTCAGGACCTTGGTTTCCACAAGTATTTCCAAACTCTACTCTCAAAGACATGCCTTTGAATCTTCTTTCAAATAATTCTTTCTCTCTGCTGTTTTCAGCAAGGATCCACTTCCAGTATTTACAATTGTAATTATAACTCTCCTTTAATATATCTCTGTCTTGAATTGCCACGTGCATTCGAGCGTCTCTGCAATCTCTCGGGTTCCCACCCATGCCAGTAGAACACTGCTGCTTCACAGGCTGTATTAAGATGTCACCAAACTTTTGATTTACTTCTGTCTAGTTCCTCACTTTAAATCTGGGTACCACAGACATTTCTAACTGAGTATTTTCTCCGTCTTTCACTTGAATTCCAATGAACAGTACTGTGCTCAAGTCCTAGTTTATTTTGTCTTTCTGAATTCCGTGTTCCTGTGGACCTCCCTTTTCATTCTCTGGTTTCCTGAACTAGCTGTTGTTTAGTTTATGGGACTTGCTTTCCTCCTATTACTCCATTGTCCTACTTATGCTTCTGGCAGAGCTATGAAAGCTGGTGGCCTCTACTGTCTTGGATCCAGTTAAAACTAAACTCTAACGGTCTTTCTAAGTTTTAGGTGACCGGTGGTTGCTAAGCAAGGGCTGAGTCTTTTTTTGTACTTGTTTGCTTTTCACGATGTCAACTTGCCAAGCGCAATGCAGACAGTTTGAAAACAAACCAAAATCCCCATACATGCAAAGGCCTTTGTTTAACAGGAATCTAACTAGAACTTTTAATCCTTGTTACACAGACACACTAAATTAAACTTACTTGAATCGATACCTTGGGCTGGATTCTCCACCAGCGGGTTGCTCCGTTTTGCCGGCAGCCTGGGGGTTTCCCGACGGCATGGGGCTGCCCCACAATGGGAAGCCCCATTGACCGCCTGGCGTAACAGAGCATCCCGCCGACGGGGTGAACCTGAAATGTGGCGAGACGGAGAATTCAGCCCCAAATTTCTATAAATTGCTTAAAACTACCTCAGTTTCCTGACAAGTTAAGTACATTGGCATGCAGCATGTATTCTGAGATCAGTTCCTCAGTAATGCTCAACAAAATAAAATTTCTACCACTGAATTCCCAATCTATCTCCAGGTTAGTGTTTGATGCATTAGACAACTACATTTGCATTGATATAATACACTTAATGATTATGTATTAATGTACTTGTGCATTGAGTATCATCAGTACTTTGTCTCAAATTTTAAAAATATGTTTGTTTTGTTTGTAATTTAATGGCTGTGACATGAAATTTGCATGTGTGTTGACTGCTTTATTAGTAACAACTACGAATAATCTAGTTTTCCCCCCATTTTATTTTGTAACATAATTTGGGGCGGTTTAATGCCCTTTTCTACAATTAAAACATCTTCATTTCATTTGAGTGACAAATGCAACCTGGAATAATGTATTTGCTATGGAATTATAAATGAGTTCTCTTTCATTCCAGTAAAACCACGAAGCTTTCTTGGTAACAAGAGCAACCATGGACTTGAGGTTGACGACTTTGCTGCATCTGTACTAACGAGTGGATTGACTACAGTCTTCTTGCCTTTGGTTTACATTATTGTGTTCATCTTTGGCTTGCCTGCAAATGCTATGGCACTGTGGGTGTTTGTCTGGCGAACCAAAATGAAACATCCGGCAGCTATTTACATGGCCAATTTGGCTTTGGCAGATCTCCTGTTCATCATTTGGTTACCTTTGAAAATTTCCTATCATCTCAATGGCAACAATTGGATTTATGGAGAAGGACTGTGCAAGGTGCTGGTGGTGTTTTTCTATGGAAACATGTACTGTTCAATCCTATTCATGACATGCATCAGTGTTCAACGATACTGGGTTGTTGTTGATCCAATATCTCAATCAAGAAGAAAGACTTCTATTGCCTATGCTGTATCTATTTTCATTTGGATAATATTTGCATTGGGCACTATGCCATTGTACTTAAATATTCAGCAAACAGCAAATGTTACTCGCCTTAATATAACAACCTGTCATGATGTTATGCCTGAAAAGCAGTTGGTTTCCAGCATGTTTGATTATTTTCTCTCTTTGTCTATTGGTGTGTACTTCTTTCCAGCATTGTTGACATTAACTGCATATGTGTTGATGATCAAAACATTGACAGCTTCTACCAATGAAGACAGCATTGGGAAAAGCCGCAGGAGAGCAATTGAGTTGATCGTTACTGTTCTTGCGATGTATTTAGTCTGCTTCACTCCAAGCAATGTTATGCTTATTGTTCATTATTCACTTCTAAAATATGAAAGGAACAGCAATACTTATGCGTTCTATATTGTAAGTCTTTGTCTGTCTGGCATAAATAGTTGCATTGATCCCTTTGTCTATTACTTTGTTTCCAAAGATTTCCGAGACCATGTTAAAAATACTTTGCGATGTCGTAGTGTCAGGGCAGTTAGAAGTATCAAGGCTTCCTTTGCCTCTAAGAAACTTTCCAAAGGATCTGGTTCATATACTTCTGCCAGTAAAGTTACTACCACAACAAGCACACTGCTGAATAAAGTGTGAAGCATTGTTTTTGACCGTTCAATTTCAAACCTTCAGTTGCTCAGCTTTGTACAACAAATCTGTAAATTAATTTGGCCAGTTTAGCCAAGTATTGTCTCACTAGTTTTCTATGAATTGTAAAAATTGCTGAATTATAAACAATTTCTGACTGCCATTTGCTTATGCCGATCAAAGCAATCTTCCCTATTTTACTTGAAAGTGTGTGTATATAGTGTGTAAGAATGTTCAGAATGATCCTACATATTGACGTGTTTCTTGAATCACCCTGGAATTTTTTAAATATTTGATGTTTGACTAGAACACCAACATTTTTTTTGCCTTCCCTTTAACTGCCAAAAGCTTGTACTGTGACTTTAAAAAAAAAAGAATGAACGAATGCGTTGTTCATAATTGGTACAGTAACTGTTGACCTTTTTCTATAACCTGTTTGAATTAAAAAAATAAACTAGAGGGGGGACATGGGATGTTTTAATAGCTGTGTTAAGAATATTAACAAAATTGTACAGTAAAATGTTTTGAAATCTTCAGCTGTTCTCAAAACTCATTTATTTTGAATAAATATTTTTTTTAAATTGTGAAATGTGAACTTTTTATTTTAAAAAAATAAATAAATAAATTTGACCTCCAATAACCTGCCTGCAGACGTGTTATTGCTAGCTGAGACCTGTCTCCAGAGTCTGGTCTGAATCCAAAACAAATTGCAAAATTACAGGGCATTATGGTGACCCACTGGTTTCACATTCACCTTGACTCATCCATTCTCAATAGTTTTGCCCCTTCACTGTATAAGTATAGAATTCTGAGCAAGATTCTTGCTGAAATGTCAACCCGTTGTTCCCCCCTTTTTTTTTTGATGCTCCACCTACTCCACCTTTCAAAGATGCAGATTATACCTGGAATTATATTGTTGATAAGTGGCGAGTGTCTCGTGAATTAATGCTGCCACACTAGCTGCGGATCTATGGGTAGCGTTCTTACTTCTGGGTCAGAAGGTTGTGGGTTCAATTCCACTCCAGGACTTGAGCACAAAATCAAGGTTGACAATTCTGCAGTGCTGAACTAGTGTTGCATTTTTTGGTGGTGCCACTTTTTTCAGATAAACCAAGGCCCCTGCCACCATGGGGATGCAATAGGTCTTGTCACTATTTTCTAAGAAAGCAGAGGAGATGCCTCTGGCGTCCTGGCTAATATTTATCTATCATAACACAAAACTGTAATCTGATTATCAGTTGGCTGGATAGGAGCTTGCTGTTATTTTCATTTGCTGTTATCCACATTTTCCACAAAGAAGACATTGCTGCAGGAGTTCCTTCAGGATGGTGCCTAGGCCGCACTACCTTCAGCTGCTTCAACAATGATCTTCCTCTAACAAAATGGTTTCTGTGTGGAAGGTCATTCAGCTCATGTCTGTGCTGGCCCTCCTCTGAAGGAGCAATTCACCTAGTACCACTCCCTGCCTTTTCTCTGCAAGCCTGCAAAGTTTCCTTGTCAAGATAATTCCCTATAGCCTCAGTTGACGCTGCCTCCATCACTCTCGCAATCGATTCCTGACCCTAACCACCTGTTGTGCGACATTTTCCCTCTGTGTTATTGCTTTTTCCAATTGCCTTAAATCCACACCCTCTGGTTCTCAATCCTTTCACAAGTGTGAACCCTTTCTCCTGAACGACTCTATTCAGACCACCTCGTGATTTTAAATGTTTCCTATCCTCACAACCTTATCTTCAAGGAGAACAGTCCCAACTTCCATCTCTAAGTTAATTTCCTCTTGCCTGGGACCATTCACATTCATCTTTGCTGCAGCCTCTCTACTACCTCGCCATCCATCCTAAGTTGTGGTGCCCAGAGCTGGACACTAGTACACTGGGTGAGAATAACCCAGTGCTTTATGTGTAACTTTAACATGGCTTCCTTGTTTTTGTACTCTTGTGCCCTTCTTGATGAAGTCCAGCATGCTTTAAGCACTCTTTCAGCCTGTCCTGTCACTTGCAATGAATTGTACACATGTCTAGATGTGGTGCTGGTGTCCACCAGGACACACCAGGCCTTCTGCGAGCAGTGGGCGTGCCAGGGACTGCATCACCCTCCCAGTAATGACATTTTGATTTGTTTTTTACTTTGCCGTTTTGTTGTAGTTACAGTGCCTCACCAGGGTCTAAACCCCCCCCCCTCAGTTTTGTAGAATTTTAAAATATATATATAAAAATGGGGGCTTTGGCACAGGCGTATTGTCACTAGACCAATAACTCTGAGACCCTCCGTATGGTCTGCGTTCAAATCCTACTACTGCAGATGGTGAAGTTTGAATTCAACAAAAATCTGGAATGAAAAGTCTAATGATGACCGATGACCATGGAAGCCATTGTTGATTGCAGCATTATATCCTTTGTATTTTATGTTGCCTGTTATTCCTATGGAAATTAATCACTTCACACTTCTCTGCATTAAATTTCATCTGCCGATTGCTCATTTCATCAACCTATATCTTTTGGTCTGTGTGGTGGTATGATTTGCATAACTGTCTGCCATTGGTGCAGAACACCGGCTTACCATTGGCCCTGGTCAGTCATGTGCCTCTCGACCGATTAGTTGAGACCAGTCATGTGACGGCTCTCCGATTGGTCGAGAGGCTGAGTTAACAACGCCTCCATACCGAGGTATAAATAGTCAGAACGCCCGGCGGTCGTCCATTTATTGTAGTCGACCGCAGGGCTAAGTTCTAGCTTATTAAAGCCTAACTTTTGTACAGCAACTCGTCTCACGTACAATTGATGGCTCATCAGTCTGGAAGTTTTAAACTATCCAACTCATTGTCCACAGTTTGTATCATCTGCAAACTTTGTAATTGTGCCCTGTAAACCAAGGTTTATGGGCTGGATTCTCTGTCCCGCCGTGCTACATTTCCATTTAATCCTGCCTGTGGGATGCTCTGTTACGCTGGCCGGTCAATGGGGTTTCCCATTGTGGGGCAGTCCCACGCTGTCGGGAAACCCCTGGGCTGCCAGTAAAATGTAGAATCCTGTTGTGGAGAAACCAGTCCCATATCATTGATAGGTAGTTGGAAGAGCAGAGGTCCCAATACTAATCGCTGGGGAACTCTGCTCACACTCAACCTTCCTCCAGTCTGGTTAAAAACCATTCACCACCTCTGCTGTCACTCCACTAATTTTGTATTTGTGTTGCTACTGTTCATGTTATTCCATTATTCTAACTTTGCTCAAGTCTGTTCTGCAGCAATTCATCAAATGCCTTTTGGAAGTCTCTCAAAAAGATTACCCTTGCGATTAACAAACTTGCTTTTTGCCTGCTGAATTTTCCTTTATTAAGCTGCATTTGCCCAAGTAACTTATTAATTTTGTCCAAATTGATCATTTCTAAAGGCTTTCCCAACGTGGAGGTTAAACGGACCGTCCTGTAATCGCTGGGCTTATCATTTTCACTTTTCTTTGAAGACGATATCCTCTGACATCCCTGTGGTGTCAAGCAGTCCGTTTGTTTGCATGCAGCAAAACCTAGACAACTGTGAGAAGGGGGCAGTCAATGCCGGCCAGGGCATCATACCTAAATGACGCAGCATATGAGACAAGATAAATGAGCTTCTTGCACACATTGAAAAATGGCCTGTACAATGTGGTGGGCATCACAGAGACGTGGCTGTACGTGGTTCAGGGCTGGAAACTAAATATCCAAAGATATGTGCCCTTTCGAAAGGATAGGCAGAGGGGGCGGGGTTGCATTGTTAATAAGGAATGAAATTAAATCAATAGCAAGAAGCAATTTATAGGGTCGGAAGGCGTAGAATCTTTGTGGGTAGAGTTGAGGAAGGAACAAAGATCCTGCTTGGGGTTATGTACAAGCTCCCGAGCAGCAGTCAGGACGTGGGGCAGAAAATCAGGAGATAGAAAAGGCATGTAAAAAAGATAATATTACAATAATCATGGGGGCCTTCAATAAGCAGGCGGACTGAGAAAATCAGGTTGGTAGTGGATCCCCAGAAAGGACTTTGTGGAATGTCTAGGAGATGTTGTTTTTGGAGCAGTTTATGACAGAGCCCAATAGGGAACAGGCAATTCTGGATTTGGAGATGCGTAATGAGGCAGACTTGATTAGGGATCTTAAGGTGAAGGAACCCTTTGGGGGGGGGGGGGGAGGCAGGCAGTGACCACAATGTGATAGAATTTACCCTGCAGTTTGAGAGGGAGAAGCTGGAGTCAGATGTAACCGTTTTACAATTGAGTAAAGACGACTATGAAGACATGAGGGAGGAGTTGGCCAAAGTTGATTGGAAGGGGAACAGCAATGGCCCGTGTTTATGGGCCTATTTGGGAGGCACAACAGAAATTCTTCCCAAGGAGGAAGAAACATGCTAAGGGGAGGACAAGGCAACCATAGCCCATAGCTGACAAGGGAAGTCAAGGACAGCATAAAAGGTGGCCAGTATTAGTGGGAAGTCTTCAAAAGCAAACAGAGGACAACGAAAACAGCAATAATGGGGGAAAAGATGAAATATGAAAATGAAAATATGAGTGCATGCTAGGTAGTAAGATTTCAGGAGGTTTTGCCAATAGACAAGAATGGACCACTGGAAAATGAGGTTCGTAGTAATCGGGAACAAAGAAATGGCAGAGGAACTGAATAGGTACTATGTATCAGTCTTTAAAGTGGGATACACCAATAGCATACCAAACCTTCGAGAGTCAGTGGCAGAGGTCAATGTAGTGGCCATCATTAACGCAAAGGTACTGGGGAAGCTGAAAGGTGGACAAATCACTCTGACCGATGGACTACACCCCAGGGTTCTGAAGGAGATACCTGATGAGATTATGGAGGCACTGGTGGTGATCTTTCAAGAATCACTGGAGGCAGGCAGGTAGGGTCCCAGAGGATTAAAAAATGGCTAATATAGCACTTCTGTTTAAGAAGGGATGGAGGCGGGACTTCCGGTTGCGGCTATGACCAGCTAAGTCGCACGTTTGGCTGCTCCTGCTACAAAGGTGTTTTCGGGCCGATTGGAGGGCCCCAACGGCGCTGTAAGGACAAATCCCGGTGGGGGAAGGCTCCCTGAAGAGAACCAGACCAACTTTATGGTCGGTACCCGGAGTGGGGTGGTAAAGAAAGCAACAGCAGCTCCCAAAAAAAAGCGGGGGAAGAAGACCAAAATGGCGGCTGGTGGCGCACCCGAGGAATGGAGGAAATGGGCGGAGGAGCAGCAGGCCGCTCTCCTGCGCTTCTTTACGGAGCTGAAAATGGAGCTCTTGGAGTCAATGAATGCGACGACCACCAGGCTGATGGGAGCCCAGGCGACCCAAGAGGCGTCGATTCGGGAGCTGCAACAGGAGATGACTGTGAGGGAGGAGGAGGCCACGGTCCTCGTGGGAAAGGTAGAGGTGCACGAGGCACTCCACCTGAAATGGCAGAGCCGTTTTGAGGAGCTGGATACCCGAATGAGGCGGAAGAACCTGAGGATCTTGGGCCTGGCAGAAGGCCTGGAGGGGTCAGACCTCCCGGGATATGTAGCAGAAATGCTGAGCTCCCTGATGGGGGCAGGGGCCGTCCCTTCGCCCCTGGAGCTGGAAGAGGCCTACAGGGTCATGGCTAGGAGGCCAAGAGCAAATGAGCCCCCGAGGGCGGTGCTGGTGCGGTTCCAGCGACTCAGCGATCGTGAGAGAGTGCTGGAGTGGGCCAAGAGGGAAAGGAGCAGCAAGTGGGAGAATTCGACGGTGAGGGTCTACCAGGACTGGAGTGCGGAGGTGGCAAAGCGGCGGGCCCGGTACAACCGGACGAAGGCGGTGCTACATGCAAAACGGATCAGGTTCGGAATGCTGCAGCCAGCGCGCTTGTGGGTCACCTACAGGAACCAACACCACTATTTTGAGTCCCCAGAGGAGGCGTGGGCCTTTGTACAGGAAGAGAAACTGGACTCGAATTAGACCCAGGGGATACTTGGCGGCCGTAGCCGCTCGGGTACTTTCAGCTGAATTCTTTGTTTGGATTTTGAACTCTTGCTGTGGTTTTTCTTCTGATGTTTTTTCCCCCTTTGCCAACTTCCCTTAGTTATTGTTATTGTGGTTATTCATGGTTATTTATGGTTATTTATGCTGTTTGGTAGAGGGCGACTGTTAAGTACATTGTTATTTGTTATTTATCTGTTATTTATAATGTTAAGTTGGGGAGGTGGGACGGGGGGGAGAGCAGATCGGGGATATGGGCTCCTAGGGGGGGTTCTTTTACAGGCATGGACGGGGACGGGGGTGGAACTGAAGATGGTGGGGTGGGGTGTGGCAGGGCGAAAGCGCGGGCTTTCCTCTGTTTTCCCGCGCGCGGGGCAGAGGAGGGGGGGGGGGGAGGAGTGCGGGGCGTGGCTAGCAATGGCGACCTTTCCCGCGCTGGAGCGGGGCCAGGGAGGAGTGGCAAGGGGGGGGAGGCCCCCCCCCCCGAGCCGGGGGGAGTCGGAGTGTGGCAGGAGCAGCCGGGTCAGCGTGAACCAGCTGACTTACGGGAGTACGATGGAGGGTACATCGCGGCTAGGAGGGGTCCTAGCCTGGGGGGGGGGGGAGGGGGGTTAGGGAGGGACACCGGGTTGCTGCTGAAAAGACCAGAAACGGGAAGTGGAGGACTGGAGAGGTGGGGGGAGGGGGACATCGTCATGGGGAGCGGGTCAGAAGGGGAGGGTCGACCCGGGGCGAGCAGGGAACAGGACATGGCTAATCGGCAGGGGAAGGGGGCGGGTCGTCCCGCGACCCGGCTGATCACTTGGAACGTGAGGGGGTTGAATGGGCCGGTCAAGAGATCAAGGGTATTCTCACACCTGAAGGGACTGAAGGCTGATGTAGCAATGTTACAGGAGACCCATTTGAAGGTAGTGGACCAGGTTCGCCTGAGAAGGGGGTGGGTGGGACAGGTGTTCCACTCTGGATTGGACGCAAAGAACCGGGGGGTGGCGATTCTGGTGGGAAAGAGGGTGTCGTTCGTGGCGGAGGAGGTGGTGGCGGATAAGGAGGGTAGGTATGTGATGGTGAAGGGTAAGCTGCAGGGGGAGAAAGTGGTGATGGTCAACGTATATGCCCCAAACTGGGATGACGCGGGTTTTATGAGGCGCCTATTGGGCCTCATTCCGGGACTGGAGGCAGGGGGCTTGATCATGGGGGGGGACTTTAACACAGTGCTGGACCCCGGGCTAGACAGATCGAGCTCAAGGACCAATAGGAGGCCGGCAGCGGCAGAAGTGCTGAGGGGGTACATGGAGCAGATGGGAGGAGTAGACCCATGGAGGTTTGGTAGGCCGAGGGCGAGGGAGTATTCCTTTTTCTCCCACGTCCATAGAGTGTACTCCAGAATCGATTTCTTCGTGTTGAGCAGGGGGCTGATCCCGCGGGTACGGGAAGCTGAGTACTCGGCCATTGCGATCTCTGATCATGCACCGCATTGGGTGGATGTGGAAATGGGGGAGGCGCGGGACCAGCGCCCGCTGTGGCGGCTGGATGTGGGGCTGTTAGCGGACGACGAGGTGTGTAAAAGGGTCCGGAAGAGCATTGAGAGCTATCTGGACTTGAATGACACGGGTGAGGTGCAGGTGGGGATGGTCTGGGAGGCCCTGAAGGCAGTGATCAGGGGAGAGCTGATCTCCATAAGGGCGCACAGAGAAAGAAAGGAGAGGCAGGAGAGGGAGAGGCTGGTGGGGGAGCTATTGGAAGTGGATAGGAGATATGCGGAGGCACCAGAGGAGGGGCTGCTGGGAGAACGGCGCAGCCTGCAGGTCAAGTTCGACCTGCTGACCACCAGGAAGGCAGAGACGCAGTGGAGAAGGGCACAGGGCGCGGTCTATGAGTATGGGGAAAAGGCGAGCAGGATGCTGGCACACCAGCTTCGCAAACGAGATGCGGCTAGGGAGATTGGGGGAGTGAAGGAGAGGGGCGGGAAGGTAGTGCAGAAGGGGCAAGAAGTGAACGGGGTCTTCAGGGATTTTTACAAGGAGTTGTATCGGTCTGAGCCGCCGACGAGGAGAGGGGGAATGGAGGACTTCCTAAATAAATTGAGGTTCCCAAGGGTCCAGGAGGGGCTGGTAGAAGGGCTGGGGGCGCCAATAGGGCTAGAGGAGCTAGTCAAGGGAATAGGTCAGATGCAAGCGGGGAAGGCGCCGGGGCCAGATGGGTTCCCGGTGGAATTCTATAAGAAAAATGTGGACTTGGTGGGACCGGTACTGGTACGAGCCTTTAATGAGGCGCGAGAGGGGGGGGTTCTGCCCCCGACAATGTCGCAGGCTCTGATCTCCCTGATATTGAAGCGGGATAAAGACCCCGTGCAGTGCGGGTCCTACAGGCCTATCTCGCTTCTGAACGTGGATGCCAAGTTGCTGGCAAAGATCCTGGCAGCTAGAATAGAGGATTGTATGCCAGGGGTAATCCATGAGGACCAGACGGGGTTCGTGAAGGGGCGGCAGCTCAACACGAACGTGCGGAGACTGCTGAATGTAATTATGATGCCGGCAGTGGAGGGGGAGGCTGAGATAGTGGTAGCGCTGGACGCGGAGAAGGCATTCGATAGGGTGGAGTGGGAGTACCTGTGGGAGACGTTGGAACGGTTTGGGTTTGGGGAAGGGTTTATTAAGTGGGTGAAGTTGCTCTACTCGGCCCCGACGGCGAGTGTAGTGACAAACGGGAGGAGGTCGGAGTATTTCGGGCTCCACCGAGGGACCAGGCAGGGATGTCCCCTATCCCCCCTACTTTTCGCACTGGCGATTGAACCGTTGGCGATGGCACTGAGGGGTTCAGGGGGGTGGAGAGGACTGACTAGGGGAGGGGAGGAACATCGAGTATCGCTGTATGCGGATGATCTACTGCTGTACGTGGCAGACCCAGAAGGGGGAATGCCGGAGATAATGGAACTATTAGCAGAGTTTGGGGACTTTTCGGGGTACAAACTAAATTTGGGCAAAAGCGAGGTTTTTGTGATACACCCGGGGGACCAGGGAGAGGGTATTGGGAGACTCCCCTTCAAGCGAGCAGGAAAGAGCTTTAGGTACTTAGGGGTGCAGGTGGCAAGGAACTGGGGGACCCTCCACAAGTTGAACTTTTCCAGGCTGGTGGAACAGATGGAGGAGGAATTTAAGAGGTGGGACATGGTACCGTTGTCGCTGGCGGGGAGGGTGCAGTCAATCAAAATGACGGTCCTCCCAAGGTTCTTGTTTTTATTTCAGTGCTTGCCCATCTTCCTCCCTAGGGCCTTCTTCAAAAAGGTGACGAGTAGCATCATGAGCTACGTGTGGGCGCATGGCACCCCAAGGGTGAGGAGGGTCTTTTTGGAGCGGAGTAGGGACAGTGGAGGGCTGGCACTGCCCAATCTCTCGGGGTACTACTGGGCGGCAAATGTGTCAATGGTGCGCAAGTGGATGATGGAAGGGGAGGGGGCAGCTTGGAAACGAATGGAGAGGGCGTCCTGTGGCAACACAAGCCTGGGGGCCCTAGTAACGGCACCATGGCCGCTCCCCCCCACGAGGTACACCACGAGCCCGGTGGTGGCGGCCACCCTCAAGATATGGGGGCAGTGGAGGCGACATAGGGGGGAAATGGGAGGTCTGTTGGCGGCGCCAATAAGAGGGAACCATAGATTCATCCCGGGGAACATCGACGGGGGATTTCAGAGCTGGTACAGGGTGGGCATACGGCAGCTGAAGGACCTGTTTATAGAGGGGAGGTTTGCGAGCCTGGGAGGGCTGGAGGAGAAGTTTGAGCTCCCCCCGGGAAACATGTTCAGATATTTACAAGTGAAGGCATTTGCTAGGCGGCAGGTGGAGGGGTTTCCCCTGCTCCCCAGTAAGGGGGCGAGTGATAGGGTGCTCTCGGGGGTCTGGGTCGGAGGGGGGAAGATATCAGACATCTACAAGATAATGCAGGAGGCGGAAGCAGCATCAGGGGAGGAGCTGAAAGCCAAGTGGGAAGGGGAGCTGGGAGAGCAGATAGAAGACGGGACGTGGGCGGATGCACTGGAGAAGGTCAACTCTTCCTCCTCGTGTGCGAGACTGAGCCTCATTCAATTTAAGGTGCTGCATAGAGCTCACATGACGGGGACAAGGATGAGCCGGTTCTTTGGGGATGAGGACAGGTGTGTCAGATGTCTGGGAAGCCCAGCGAACCATGTGCATATGTTCTGGGCATGTCCGGTGCTGGAAGGGTTCTGGAAGGGGGTGGCAAGGACGGTGTCGAAGGTGGTGGGGTCCAGGGTCAAACCAGGATGGGGGCTTGCGATCTTTGGGGTCGGGGTAGAACCGGGGGTACAGGAGGCTAGGGAGGCCGGAATACTGGCCTTTGCGTCTCTAGTGGCTCGACGAAGGATATTAATTCAATGGAAGGACGCGAGGCCTCCAAGCGTTGAAACTTGGATTAACGATATGGCTAGCTATATTCAGCTAGAAAGGATCAAATTTGCCCTGAGAGGGTCGGTACAGGGATTCGCCAGGCGGTGGCAACCTTTCCTTGACTTTTTAGATCAGAGATAGACGTGCGGGGTCGTGGCAGCAGCAACCCGGGGGGGGGGGGGGAGGGGGGGGGGAGGGAGGGGGGGGAGGGGAGGGGGGGGGGGGGAGGGGAGGGGGGGGCAGCAAGGGTCGTGGGGGGACGTGCACGACTGTAACGCGGGCAAGTCTGCTCGCTGCTCATGTCTGAAACTGTAGGCTGCCTTGTTTGTTAAGGTTGCCTGGGGGGGGGGGGGGGGGGGAGGACTGGTGCGCGCGAGAGGGCGGGCGAGGGAGGGACATTTGCCTAGAGGGATTGTGTTGTAAATAATTTAAAAATTAGTAGGGGTAAATGTTTGTATGGAAAAACTCTTTCAATAAAAATTATTTAAAAAAAAGAAGGGATGGAGGCAGAAGACAGGAAATTATAGGCCAGTTAGCCTGACTTCGGTGGTTGGTAAGATTTTAGAGTGTTATTAAGGATGAGATTGCAGAATACTTAGTGCATGGCAAAATAGGATTGAGTCAGCGCAGCTTCGTCAAGGATAATAATAATCTTTATTATTGTCACAAGTAGGCTTACATTAATACTGCAAAGAAGTTACTGTGAAAAGCCCCTAGTCGCCCCATTCTAGTGCCTGTTCGGGTACATAACAAGCACTTCATTCGGGACTTGTGGGAGGAAACCCGAGCACCCGGAGGAAACCCACGCAGACACGGCGAGAACGTGCAGACTACGCACATGCAGCGACCCAAGCCGGAAATCGAACCTGGGACTCTGGTGCTGTGCAGCAGCAATGCCAACCACTGAGCTACTATGGCATGCCTGACAAATCTGTCAGAATTCTTTGAGGAGGTAAAGAGGGAGTTAGACAAAGGAGAACCAGTGGACGTGGTCTATTTGATTTCCATAAAGCCTTTGCCAAGGTGCTATACAGAAGGCTGCTAAATAAGATGAGAGCCCATGGTGTTAGGGGCAAGGTACTGGCATGGTTAGAGGATTGGCTGAAGGCAGAGAGTGGGAATAAAGGGATATTATTCAGGATGGTAGCCGGTGACTAGTGGTGTTCTGCAGGGGACAGTGTTGGGACCACAATTATTCACTATATACATTAATGATCTGGAAGAAGGGACTGAGGGCATTGATGCTAAGTTTGCAGTTGAAGGAACTTATGATTGTGAAGTAGAGCTTCAATTTAAGGTTACCGGTTGTTCTTGAGCATTGCTGAAACTCAGTAGAAAATCAAGTTAAAAACTTGTCAGGTGCAAATAAGAATTGTTTTATTTGGAGTTCATTGGTTACAACTTGAAAATCATTTAAAAGGTAGTTTGTAGACAATTTGATTTTCTTCAAAGAATAGCAGGAATTATCTTCTAAGACAGTAGCCTGAACACAACTTTAAAAGTCAAAGTATGAAAATGAAATATGAATACAGAACTCTTTTCTAATTCTCTTCCTTTACTTTATGGCTCTTTCTGTCTCTCGCTCTGGCTCTCTGTCTTTCTCTCTCTCTCTACCTCTCTGCTGTTCCTTTCTGTCTTTCTCTCCTTCTTTCTTCTTCCTTTCTGCTGTTCCTTTCTGTCTTTCTCTCTTTATTCTTCTCTCTCTCCTTTCCTTTCTTCTTTCTTTCCTTTCTTCCTTTCTCTCTTTCTATCTTTCTTCCTTTCTAAAATGGTGGCCAAATCATCCATGGATATACTATTTCATATCTGTCTTAAGCGATCCGATCACACCCCAATATAATCCTAATTGGTTTGGGTTAGAGTCAAACACATTTGATTTGATAACAAGCCGTCCATCTTCACGATGTAACATTACTTCCAATTGTTGCTTGTCTGCAACAATGGAGACCTTATGTTATCTCATCATACTATGCGAGGCATAATTCCAAAAATATAATTCAAACTGTCTTTTAATGTTAGAATCAAATATATATATTATATTTGATTTGATGTTTTAACTGTCCATTTATTAAAAACAAGGCAACACAGTCTAAAATGTTTCAGCTATTATAATCGTGGGATGTGATTTACTCTAATCTGAAATGGCGTGAGAATCATGCAATTTGTTCATTCTTATTCCTCGTTGCCATGGATTCAACACTTGTCCTTGGAAAAAATGTAATGTTTTTATCAGACTTCTGTGTTTTGCAAACTCATAACTGAGTTTGGAAATTGTATGTTTCTTTCATTTTAAAACTGGGAATTAATATTTATGCTTTAAGCAGCTTTTTACCTATATTAAGTGTATTTGAAATACCTGGCTTCTACAGACAGGTAGTGTTGAGGAAGCAGGAGGACTGCAGAAGGGCTCGGTTAGTGGGCAAAAAAGTTGCAAGTAGAATACAATGTAGAAAAGTTTGAGGTACTGCATCTTGGTGGAAAGAATAGAGGCAAAGACTATTTTCTAAATGGGAAAAGGCTTTGGAAATCAGAAACACAAAGGACATAGGAGCCCTAGTTCAGGATTCTCTTTTTTTTAAAAAGGTATTTTATTCCAAACACATGGAACATCAACAAAATACACAGTCCAGCAAATCACAATCCACAGTTTGTACAATTCCCCCCCCCCCCCGCCTTTTTATCCCCTCCTCCCCTCACCCTCCTCTCCCGCGACGAACAACTCCCCAAATAGCATCATGAACAGCCTCCATCGCATCTCAAAGCCCTCCTCTGGCCCCCTCAACTCGAACCTAATCTTCTCTAACAGGAGAAAGTCGACCTCCCATTCAACAAAATCCTTCGGCAAGCAATCAGAGAGGCAAAGGGCAGAGCAATCAACCCCCTTCTCCTCCAGAAGCTCCGGCACATCCGAGACTAGAAATAGTGAGGCTAGAAAAAGGAGGATAGTGCAGCTAAACACATAGCTAAACCAGTGGTGTAGGAGGGAAGGTTTCAGATTTCTGGAACATTGGGGGATCTCTTCTGGAGCAGGTGTGACCTGTACAAGAAGGATGGGTTGCATCTAAACTCGAGGGGCACCAATATCCTGTCTGGGAGGTTTGCTAGTGTCACTTGGGAGGATTTAAACTAATATGGCAGGGGGTGGAACCAGAGCGTTAGTTTAGAAGGTGTCATAACTGAAGGGGAAATAGAGAACAAAAATAAGAGAACATCAGCCTCAGGCAGAGCAAAAAAGGTGACAAGTGTGAGAAGGGAGGTGGTCAATGCAGGATTGAGGGTGTTGTACCTTTAATGTGCTCCGTATACGGAACAAGGTAAATGAGCGTATTGAGCACATTGAAATTGGTCGGTACGATGTTGTGGGCATCACAGAAACGTGGCTGCAAGGGGATCATGGCTGGAATCTAAATATACAAGGGAATGTGTCCTATTGAAAGGACAGACAGATGGGCAAAGGAGGCGGGGTTGCATTGTTAGTAAGGAATGAAGTTAAATCGATAGCAAAGAGCGATATAGAATCTGAAGACATAGAATCTCTGTGGGTAGAGTTGAGGAATCGCAAAGGTAAAAAGGCCCTGATAGGAGTTATATAAGGCTCCCTCGCAGATGTCAGGGTGTGTGGCAGAAAATAAATCAGAAGATAGAGAAAGCATGTAAAAAAGGCAATATCACAATAATCACGGGGAATTCGATATGCGTGTGGACTAGGAAAGTCAGGTTGGTAGTGGATTCCAAGAAAAGGAATTTGTGGACTGTTTAAGAGATTTTTTTTGGAGCAGCTTGTGACAGAGCCTACTAGGGAACAGGCAATTCTGGATTTGGTGATGTGTAATGAGGCAGACTTGATTAGGGATTTTAAGGTAAAGGAACCCTCATGGAGCAGTAACCACAATATGACAGAATTTACCTTGCATTTTGAGAAGGAGAAGCTACAATCAGATGTAATGGTATTATAATTAAATAAGGGTAACTACAAAGACATGAGGGAGGAGCTGGCCAGAGTTGATTGGAAAAGGAGACTAGCAGGGAAGACAGTGGAACAGCAATGGCAGGGGTTTTGGGGGGTTATTCGGGAGGCACAGCAGAAATTCACCCCAAGGAGGAGGAAACATGCTAAGGGGAGGACAAGGCATCCATGGCTGACGAGGGACGTCAAGGATAGCATCAAAGCAAAAGAAAAAGCATACAAAGTGGCGAGGAATAGTGAGAAGCCAGAGGATTGGGAATCATTTAAAGGTGAGCAGAGGACACCTAAAAAGGCAATAAGGGGGGGATGATGAAATATGAGTGCACGTTAGCTAGTAATATAAAAGAAGATAGGAAGAGCTTCTTTCAATATATAAAAGGTAATAGAGAGGCAAAAATAGACATTGGACCACTGGAAAACGGACTGGAGAAGTAATAATAGGAAACAAAGAAATGGCAGATGAACTGAATCGTTACTTTGAATCAGTCTTCACGGTGGAAAACACCAGTTGGATGCCAGAGCTCCAGGAGAACCAGGGGGCAGAGGTGAGTGCAGTGGCCATCACTAAGGAGAAGGTTCTGGGGAAACTGAAAGGTCTGAAGGTGGATAAATCATCTGGAATGGATGGACTACATCCCAAGGTCCTGAAAGAGATAACTGAGGAAATTGTTGAGGCATTGGTGGTGATCTTTCAGGAATCACAGGAGACAGGAAGGGTCCCAGAGGACTGGAAAGTGGCTAATGTAACACCACTGTTTAAGAAGGGAGGGAGGCAGAAGACGGGAAATTATAGGCCGGTTAGCCTGACTTCGATCATTGGTAAGATTTTAGAGTCTGTTATTTTTTTAAAAATAAATGTTTTTATTGGGTTTTTGAATAAAATATATTTACCGTTATGTACACAGAATAAGAAATATATATATAATATATATATACATTTACAGAAGAGAAGGGAACACCCAAACATACCAAAACAAAGTAATAATAAAAAATAAAATAAAAAAGAAAATAGAATAACTGGTAGGTTATTGTGCACCAGCTCAACAGCAGCAACTCTGCACAACTGGCAAAATTATTTACAACACACAAGTAGGCGACTGTTTGTGGAGGGGAGGGAGGGAGGTGTGGAGACTGGGTAGGAAAATATACATTTGGGTGCCAGAGAAACCATTGCAGTGGGCAATACTCGAATGGGTTTGGTGTTGGTGTTGTCACTTGCTTCTCCCGGATGAATCTCGCTGCCGTTGTCGTCTCGTGCTCACCTCCGCTTCAGCCATTCCTCCCGTCTTTCGCCTGTATTCTCCTTGTTCTCTGTTCCTGGAGATGCCAAGTTTGTTATCCTCTTAGGTTTAGCTCCCCCCCCCGGGCCCGGGCTCCCTCCCGGTCTAGCTCTCCTTTTCATGCTTTGGCTACTTTCCCCTGATTCTTGGCTACCTGGCTATTCTTCTGCTTGTTTGTTGGCCACAAACAGGTCCCGGAACAATTGGGTGAATGCTTCCCACGTTCTGTGGAAGCCGTCGTCTGACCCTCGGATGGCAAAATTGATTTTTTCCATTTGGAGAGATTCCGAGTGGTTGGACAGCCAGTCTGCAGCTTTGGGTGGTGCTGCTGACTGCCAGCTGAACAGGATTCTATGGCGGGCGATCAGGGAGGCAAAGGCAAGGGCGTCCGCCCTCCTCCTCAGGAATAGATCTGGCTGGTTTGAAACCCCGAAGACCGCCACTTTCGGCTATGTTCCCCCCTCATTCCCACCACTTTGGACATTGACTCGAAGAAGGCTGTCCAGTACCCCGCTAGTCTGGGGCATGACCAGAACATGTGGGCGTGGTTGGCCGGGCCTCCTTGGCACCGTTCACATCTATCCTCCACCTCCGGGAAGAACCTACTTATACAGGTTCTTGTTAAGTGGGTTCTATGTACCACTTTTAGCTGCATCAGGCTGAGCCTTGCGCACATGGAGGTGGAGTTGACCCTATGCAGTGCTTCGCTCCAGAGTCCCCACCCTATCTCAATCCCCAGGTCCTCCTCCCATTTCTTTCTTGTTGTGTCCAGTACGGCGTCAACCCTCTCTACCAGTACCTCTTGCGTCCAGTACCTCCTCAAGTAATGTCTGTCTTGGCGGTTGTGGGTACATCCTTGTCTCCTTTCGTAGGTAGTTTTTGAGTTGTTAGCTCGTTCCCCCTGGCTAGCTGGAATGTCTCTGTCAGTTTGTTGCAGATGGGAGCTTTGTCCGACATTTTGGTCAGGCCAAATTGCTGCCGCAGTTGGTTCCAGGATTGGAGGGTGGCTATCACCACCGGGCTGCTGGAGTGTTTTTTTGGGTGGGGTTGGGAGTGCTGTCGTGGCGAGGGCCCGGAGGGTGGTCCCCATGCAGGAGGCCTCCTCCGCGCGCACCCACTCGGCTTCTGGCTCCTTGATCCATCCCCTTATTTAGAGTCTGTTATTAAAGATGAGTTTGCAAAGTACTTGGAAGTGTATGGTAAAATAGGACTGAGTCAGCACAGCTTTGTCAAAGGGAGGTCATGTCTGACAAATCTGTTAAGAGTTCATTGAGGAGGTGACAAGGAAGTAAGGCAAAGGAGAACCAGTGGACATGATTTATTTCGATTTCCAGAAGGCCTTTGACAAGATGCCGCATAGGAGACTGTTCAATAAGTTAAGAGCCCACGGTGTTAAGGGTAAGATCCTGGCATGGATAGAGGATTGGCCTACTGACAGAAGGCAGAGAGTGGGCTAAAGGGGTCTTTTTTAGGACGGCAACTGGTGACTAGTGGTGTGCCTCAGGGGTCTGTGCTGAGACCACAAATGTTCACATTATACATTAATGATCTGGAAGAAGGTACTGAAGGCACTGTTGCTAAGTTTGCAGATGATACAAAGATCTGCAGAGGGACAGTTAGTGTTGGGGAAGTAAGGGGCTGCAGAAGGATTTGGACAAGCTAGGAGAGTGTGGTATTGTGTGAAGCAAATAATGGCATGATGGGAAAACTAGTCAAGTCTTCTTGGTACAATTGAATTTAAACCTAAGGCACAGATACAAACAGCCGAGGTCAACTGAGAACTGGGTGACTCTGAGAGTCTAGATAAGGCTTGTTCGTCATGAACCTAGAAGCAGTCTCAATACATAACAAGCTGAACAACTGTCTCTTCCTGTTCGTAAACAAATTTGTCCCTTTCTTAAAACAAAGACAAGATAATGATATGAAACTCCAGTCCCCTAAAGGTCAGCAAGGTGACGCCATTGTAACGATTATTACTTATGTTTTACTTTCGATCAAATTCCTGACCAAGTTGTATTCATGTTATCTTGATCCTATAATGTATAAGAATCGCCTTCTTTTTCTGTAATATCGCAGACTTGGGACGGACTCAGAAGTTTGTACTTGACTGCTTTCCGACTCCAAGTATCAGCCATTACTGCTAGCAGTCAGTTCTAATTCGGAAATAAAGTTCAGTTTTGCTTACCTAATGAATCATGTTTGCATTTCTCTATCACAGTTAAGCGGGGAAAATATTGAATACGACATTTGGCGCTGCGAGAAAAAATCCAATATCCTGAAGTGAGCTTCCATGAGGGACTGAGAAAAAGTGATCAAGGCCACGACCGGAGTAAAGAGACAGACGCCGGCACAAGGTAAGATTGACCTTGGTCTCTCTCTCTCTCGGATCTGTGCTGCGACCCCTCATCCCTGACGGAAGTAACTAAACAGGTGACGGTTCTCGAATCTAAATTTGACTGTGAGTACATTTTTTTTGTGTAATTAGCCGCAGGTCAGGGACCTTGTTGATCTCGTTTTTCATCCGCATCAGATTTATACAGGCTGTCAATAATTTTTTCGGGTCAGGGACCCTGTCAGTAATTTTTTGGGGTCAAGGACCCTCCAATTTGATTTGGTACCAGAAATTTTGTTTGAGCGTTTTTTTTTGCCTGGGGCACATTTTACTGACATTATGCGACAAACTTTAGACAAAACTAGCGGCAATTCCCCTCTATTTTTCATGTGTTTAGAAACCCCTTCTCAAGAACGTAATATTCGAAGATTGGCTGCAGCGCTGCTTTAAACAATAAATTAGGTAACGATATCTGGCCACTAGGTTACACAGGGATCTTGGAACTTTGACAATAGCATTGATGCAGAAAAAAAAAGCAATCTGGAAAAAAAAATGCCGGTTTCAAATTGTTTAATTTTACAGTGGAAAAAAAAACAGTCCACTTAACGCAACGAACAATCACAATGAGTTGGAGAGATAACGCCCGCAAAAGAGATATTAATGAGTGTGTGAACGGTAAATTGAAAAATTGGGAGACTTTCAAATTGTAATGTGAGCTTTGGGATAGAAAACAGTCAAAACACTAAAAAAGCAATTCGGCAATAAGAAACCTCCTCTCACCAGACAAGTAGGGCTAGCTCATAAGATTATAGGAAAGGGGGATCCTCCCAGTTGCTCTGGCATGCCGATGTTCCCCTATTCAAGCGATACGGAAGACGAGGAGAATTTGAACCCTGGACCCCACCCTCATTCTGCGCTCCCCGATCCTACAATTCCACTTTCCAAAATCCTGACTCCCATTACCAATGAAACTCCCGCTAACGTATCCCCCTTAGCGACACGCACTCGGTCACAGACGCAAGCCGTAAATATCGAACAACCCTTCTCTACGGAAGACATGATAATTGATTAAAAGGTGTTGATTAAAAGATCCACAATAAGGACATTTTAGAAGTGAAGTTAATGAGCTACCAATTTAGAAGCATGCTGGCAATATGACTAAAGTTTAACATTGTTTTTGAATGAAATTTAGTAGATCAGATGATGTAAACTAACTACTGCTTGGAATGTTGTACTGGCCTTATTATGATAACAAGTGGTTCTTCTAAAGGACAACAAAATGCGTACTCGAATTGTTTTTAAACTAATGGCAAAACATTCATAATTCCTCTTGCAAATGTTTTCAAAGTTGTTCAGTTCACACTATATCAGTTTAAAAGAAAGTAACTTTACAAATAAGAGTAATTGAAATATGAATAAGTTTTTAGATTGCGTGAAAAGACGTAAATGGCATCACGCCAAGTTCTCCGCCCCTTAGATTCTGCAGGAAACATTAACCATTTCAGCAGACAGTTGGTCTTTTTTGAATTGACAAAGAAAAAATACTTCTCAAAGAATAGTTAGTGCCTCTAAAATTAATCAGTGCAAATTGACTTAAATGGAATAACACAGATAAAGTTTTCGAAAGAGAATGAAAAACTTTTGTTCAAAATTTGTCCGCAAGGACAAGGGCTGAATCCAAGAGAGAGAAAGAGAGACAGAGGAAGAGATTGAAGGAGAGAGAGAGAGCCAGCGACAGAGACAGGAACTGTTAGAGAGAGCGAAAGAGAGCGAGTCAGGGAGAGGCAGAGATGGAGAGGTAGGCAGATAAAGAGAAAGAGCAACAAGAGTTCCAAAGACAGTCAGAGTTATGTAGAGAGGGAGAGAGATAGATAAGAGAGCGAGGGAAAGAATTCATATTTCATTTTTCAGACTTTGTTATTTGAAAGAGGTAAAGAGATATCGATGCCAACATGGTCCTTGTTATTACCTGAAACCTTCGCGATAAAAGGTTCCCGTTAACTTTGTAAAGCGGGTGACATAGAATCTTTACAGTGTCACCTTCGAGCTGTTAATTGGTTTGTACGGAGCGCGATTACTCCGTGATTTAAATTATAATCTCCTGCAGATGCGGATAACTCTGCTTAATAACACATAAACAGGGCAAAAAGAGTGCGGACCCTGACATAAAACATCACACACGTAATTTCCTTAATCAATTGTTAAAATTGTAATCGGAAGGACCATCTGGCATCAGACAAAGGGTGCAATGGGTAAAAATTTAGATTCAACTTTTTAAAATGGCAGCGTACTGCAAACGCTGTGTGAACAATACTGGGGGGAACTAAAGGCCTATCAACAGTAATAGAAGCTCAACAAGTGATTTAGGAAAATAATAGGGGGTCAACTGCTAAAAAGTTAGTTGCTCTATGGAGGGAATATTGTCCAAAATTGAAGGATGCCTCCTTGTTAGCCAGCTGGCAGGATAAAGAATTAAAATTGGGAATAGAATTGACAGGTCAAGTTAGGCTATCCACCTTGATCAGTAAGGGGCTAAAACACTCCATTAGTTTTTGTTCAGGAATATCTGAGGTTAACAAATCTCCCAAAATGAATAAGGGGAGAAAAGTCAATACAAGATTACGGTTAGGAACTTAACAATGGATTCTTGTCTAAAATAACTTCAGATCGTTTCAGGCCATCCAGATAGACTCGGCGGTGGTTCAGTTCATTTGAAATAAAAAGAAATAATAAACATCCAGTAATGTCTCTTTCCAAAAAACTGGTTAAATAGCAAATATTGAAAATTGACTGGAATATGTCCCACTCATAGCCTTCTCGCAGTAAAGATGTACAACAACTAACGACACCTGACCTTATTAGGCAGACAGACACTGCAAATTCGGAGCGGTAATACATGCATTGATAATGGTATGTTTATAGAACTGTCTCAAATACGAGGTCACCAGCTGCAGAATTTAATAACTTCTGTGCCTGCGCCTGATTGCTCTGTGTTCTATGCTGGCAGCTAATGTTAACCCTGAGTACCACTGTTTAAAACATCCGATAGAGTCCAGATGAGAGAATATAGTGACCCAAGCCTTGATAACGGCATTACCATATCACCTATCCCGCAGGCCCAGCTTCGAAACTTTCCCCTATTCACTACTCCACAGTGGTGGTCGATTGATTTTGATCCCTCACACTTTTCACCTCCCTTAGATATTCCCAATCCACATGTAACTCTTTGCTACGATCATACAGTAACCTCGCCCGATTTGGAGAGCATTTACCAAGACAAAAGAAGGGTCTGCCTTTCTTGTCGATTTACCCCACAGCCTATGACGTCAGTCGAGACTTGTGTCACCCCACGTGACCCTTTCTGTCAATGAAGGCTACAATGCCAAGTCCTTGGGATTTTTGGCAGCTGCACTAAGAGGACAAGCTGATCCTTTCCTTAACGATAGTCAAAACCTACCCGCAGGCACTTTAGAATATTTTAAACGCCCATTTGTCCACATTGGCACACTGCACCATCATCATTCAACCCAATCTACAACTTTTGAACTACCCGCAGATTTATGGGCAGCCTCCAAACACGAAGTTGGTCTCACTAATGTCCCTCCCGTTGTTATTAAAGTCAAACCTGATATGCCCTTACCCTCTATTTCACAGTACCCTTTGCGGCCCGAGGCTGAAGAAGGAGTCTCGGTCATGATTCAATCGTTCCTTCAACAGGGAATTCTGATACCGTGCCAATCGCCCTGTAACACCCCGATTCTTCCACTTCCTAAGATAGGTAGATCATCCGAATGGCGTTTGGTCACTCTCAGTTAGCGACATTAGCACCTCCTGGTGGCTCCACCATCATTCAATATGTTGATGACTTACTCTTTGCCAGCCCTGATTTCATCACTAACCAGCGTGACACCTTTTAGCTGCTCATCCGTCTCCATTTATGGGGATATGTGATCCCGCCAGCTGAAGTTCATAAACATCATGAAGTTCATAAAGGCCAACGACAGGTCAAATTTTTGGGTGTCCTAATAAGTACTACTGATCGCTCGCTTACTCAGGAGCGCATTACTCCTATACTGCAGACCCCATTTCCTACATCGCCCAAGCAGGTGCGAGCCTTTTTAGGATTAGTGAAATTTTGCAGACAATGGATTCCGAATGTTACTGTACATACTAAAGAATTAACTCCGTACTCCTCTCAAAATGCTCCTCTTAGGCCCGGTCGCCTACTATTCTACCAAATTAGATCCTGTAGCTTGCGGTCTACCTCCCTGCACCCAAATTCTTACTGCTGTTCATTTGTTAGTCCAGGCAGCCTCTAATCTAACCCTTCACCAACCAGTACAAGTGCATACTTCACATTCTATCGTGGCTCTCCTAACGTCTCAGCAAACCCAGCATCTGACTCAAGCATGATTGAGCCGCTATGAGGTTTCACTATTGCAAAGCCTCTACCTCTCGTTTCATTATTGTTCAACATTAAATCCTGCTGTGTTCCTCGAACAGCCCCCCGATAACCTTGAAGACCCACCACACGATTGTTTACTTCGGAATCACTTCCTTACTGCACCTCGCCCGGATTTAACAGACAGGCCTATTGATAATCCAGATCTAATTTTTTATGTTGATGGCAGTTCTTCCATTTCCCCATTTGGCGTCCCACAGTCGGGATATGCCATGGTAACCGACACTGACGTGCAGGAAGCAACTGCCTTCCAGACCCCTGTCTTTGCACAAAAAGCCGAGCTATTCGCCCTTACTCAAGCATGTATTTTGGCCACAGACAAAAGTACTAATGTTTACACTGATTCTAGGTATGCCTTTGGCGTGACCCATGATTTCGGCCGCCTCTGGCAACAGCGAGGTTTTCTCACCTCTGTGGGAATTCCCATTCAAAATGCTCTTTGGGTTAAAAATCTCCTCGATGCTATTCAGCTACCCCATCAATTGGCAGTTATTAAATGTGTTGCGCACACGAAGGGTGGCACTCCTGTTCAATTAGGAAATGCCCGTGCTGCTAAAACTGCAGATTCATCAACCTCTTTAATTGTTCCCAGTGGGGCTAATCAGGCTCTAAACCAGGTACCTGCATTACGGACGAAGGGCATGCCAGAGATAGCTGAAGTTCAAAATTTGCAGAGGGACGCCTCTGATTCTGAGCGAACACTATGGAAGTCAATGGGGTGTTCGCACTCCTTGACACGAGACCTCTGGCTGACTCCAGTTGGTCAAGTTTGTATTCCGAATTCTTTATTGCCGTTACTTGTTGATTATTTGCATTCTTGTACCCATCTTGGCAAGGAGGGAGTGGTACAGCTACTCCTAAAAACTTGGTGGCACCCAGATTTGAATACAGCAGCACAAACGTGGCTGGATCGATGCGTCATTTGCATGAAACATAATAAGGGTAAAGGTATTAAATGCCCTCCAGGAACCACTCCCTTGCCAGATGGTCCTTTTGCTTGTATACAGCTTGATTTTATCGAATTGCCAAAAGCACAGTGCTATAAATATTGTTTAGTAATAATTGATGTGTTTAGTAAATGGATTGAAGCCTTCCCCACCACTAATTGTATGGCACTAACAGTAGTGAAGTTATTGTTAACGGAAGTCATTCCTCATTTTGGGGTACCCAAAATGGTGAGCTCAGACAATGGACCACATTTTGTAGCTCGGATCAATACTGAATTGTGCAAAGCACTTGTAATTAAACAGCAACTGCACTGCGCGTATCACCCGCAGGCAGCAGGAATTTTGGAAAGAGCCAACGGGACTTTAAAAGAAAAATTATCTAAATTAACTGAAGAAACTGGGTTAAATTGGCTAAAAGTATAACCCTTGGCACTGTTTCACATGCAAGTGACTCCCCATTCGCGGACCGGACTGTCAGCTGCAGAGATAGTCTATGGTCGGCCAATGAGGACTCCCTGGGATGCCCATGAAAAACCCCTAGAGGGAGTAGACCTCCATGTGATGGGGGAACAAATGCAGAACTATTTGAATCAATTAACACTTTCTTTGAAGTTTCTTCACTCACAGGTAAAACAGGTACATCTACCAGTAACGACAAGGACAGCCGTCCCTCGATATCCAGTGGTCAAACCCGGAGACCACGTGTTGGTAAAAAACTAGGACAGAAAGAAACTAGGACAACGCTGGAGCGGACCATTACTCGTACTACTGACAACGCCAACTTCGGTCAAACTTGAAGGACGTTCAAGTTGGATACATCTATCCGATTGCAAGAAGATAGTCTCCAACCCAGACGAGAACACAGGATGAAGATCTTCAGTATAATTTTTGGACTTTCTGGACTACTTAGCCTTAATGGCCACTCGGTAGTAAAAAACGAACTAAACGAGACCTGCCTTCCAATACCTATTCACATATGTCATATCTTTACGCCGAAAAATTGAATATTAGCAAGTGTTGGGTTTGTACCCATATCCCCGTCCATTCGAGGGAAGGAATACCTCTCCAATCTCTCCCCTTTCATACCACAGAAACAGTTGAATGGATTTTACGACAAAATCAAACAGGCATCAGGGGAGATAGGGGGAATATGAAAATATGGAGATCTGTTGGCTATGACATGACTAAATTTTCAGCTTCATATCAACCTACCTATAATCATGCCTTAACTCCACCCTCCCTCACTGTCCACTCGTATAATGTTCAAGGTTCCATATGTTTTAATAAATCAGGGAAAGGAAAGTTAATGGGGCAAAGTAGATGCAACCTACCAATACAATCCCCTGGATGACATCAGCTGATGATTTTACAGCCTACAATGGAACCTATTTCATATGCGGCACTAAAGCATATCCGTGACTCCCCATTGATTGGACAGGATCCTGCCTTTTGGGATATGTCATACCCCAAATGCACCACCGACCCACCCTTAAGCATTCCCCCTCGCGAGCAAAAAGAACAAATTCTAAAATGGAACAATTCCTTATTATGGCCTTTCCCTTGTACGGAACAGGCAAGGCTTCCAACGAACTGATCTACATGGCCTCAGCATAGGAACATCTGGCAAACGTAATGGCAACAGAAGCCAGGGACACTGGACAGGCACTGGCCGAGGTCTCAGCTGAGCTAGTGGCTGTCCGGACTGTGGCATTACAAAATCGACTGGCTTTGGATTATCTGTTAGCCTTGCAGGGAGGAACGTGCGCTATCATAGGCCAAGAATGCTGTACTTACATTCCAGATGGCTCTGAAAATATCACTAACCTGGCCGACCATATTAAGAAACAGGCTGCTCAAATTCAAGAAATTGTCAGTGATTTTCACGACTATAACCCGCCAGGTTGGCTAGGGTGGTTGGGTCATGGATTATTTGATTGGATCTTTAAGGCCTTTATTCTACTACTACTAATGCTACTAGGGATAGGATTGCTTGCCTGCTTGTGTAAATGCATTTTCAAACGAATCATGGATATACCTATTTAGCTAGTTGTCATGATATGACAAAAGGGGGGAGTGTGGTATTGTGTGAAGCAAATAATGGCATGATGGGAAAACTAGTCAAGTCTTCTTGGTACAATTGAATTTAAACCTAAGGCACAGATACAAACAGCCGAGGTCAACTGAGAACTGGGTGACTCTGAGAGTCTAGATAAGGCTTGTTCGTCATGAACCTAGAAGCAGTCTCAATACATAACAAGCTGAACAACTGCCTCTTCCTGTTCGTAAACAAATTTGTCCCTTTCTTAAAACAAAGACAAGATAATGATATGAAACTCCAGTCCCCTAAAGGTCAGCAAGGTGACGCCATTGTAACGATTATTACTTATGTTTTACTTTCGATCAAATTCCTGACCAAGTTGTATTCATGTTATCTTGATCCTATAATGTATAAGAATCGCCTTCTTTTTCTGTAATATCGCAGACTTGGGACGGACTCAGCAGTTTGTACTTGACTGCTTTCCGACTCCAAGTATCAGCCATTACTGCTAGCAGTCAGTTCTAATTCGGAAATAAAGTTCAGTTTTGCTTACCTAATGAATCATGTTTGCATTTCTCTATCACAGTCAAGCGGGGAAAATATTGAATACGACAGAGTGGGCAGTGAAGTGGGAAATTAAATACAATGTGGAAAAGTGTGAGGTTATGCACTTTGGAAGAAGAAATTTAGGCATAGACTATTTTCTAAATGGGGAAATGCTTAGGAAAGCAGAAGCACAAAGGGACTTGGTAGTCGTTGTTCACGATTCTCTTAACGTTAATGTGCAGGTTCAGTCGGCAGTTAAGAAGGCAAATGCAATGTTAGCATTCATGTCAAGAGGGCCAGAATACAAGGGCAGGGATGTACATCTGAGGCTGTATAAGGCTCTGATTCAGACCCCATTTGGAGTATTGTGAACAGTTTTGTGCCCCATATCTAAGGAAGGATGTGCTGGCCTTGGAAAGGGTCTACAGGAGGTTCACAGGAATGCTCCCTGGAATGAAGAACTTGTTGTATGAGGAACGTTTGAGGACTCTGGGTCTGTACTCCTTGGAGTTTAGAAGGATGAGGGGGACCTGATTGAAACGTACAAGATACAGCGAGGCCTGGATAGAGTGGACGTGGAGAGGATGTTTCCACTTGCAGTAGAAACTAGAACCAGAGGACACAATCTCAGACTAAAGGGACAATCCTTTAAAACAGAGATGAGGAGGAATTTCTTCAGTCAGAGGGAGGTGAATCTATGGAACTCATTGTCGCAGAAGGCTGTGGAGGAGAAGTCATTGAGTATCTTTAAGACAGAGATAGATAGGTTTTTGATTAATAAGGGGATCAGGGGTTACGGCGAGTCAGTGGGAGAATGGGGATAAGAAACATATCAGCCATGATTGAATGGCAGAGCAGATATGATGGGCCAAATAGCCTAATTCTTCTCCTATATCTGATGGTTTAATGGTCATTCATGCTTGAGCTGGCAAGTGGCAAACTAACATTTGTCACTCAAGTGCCAGGCAATAACCATCCCCAACAAGCGAGAATCTGATCATCTTCCCTTGACAATATCTTTGGGGTTCCCAGTGACCAGAGGTTTAAATAGACCAGCCATAGGAATATTGTGGCTTCCAAAACATCTCATCCAATAATGAGGTACAAGTCAGGAGTGTGATGGAGTACCCTCCGCTTGTCTGGATTAGTGCTGTTCCAACAAAACTGGCTTTATACCATCCAAGAAAACACAGTCTGCTTGACCAGCACGCTGTATACCGCCTTAAGCATTCATTCTCTCCATGGACAGCACACGAGCAGCAATGTGCACCATCTACAAAATGCTCTGCAGCACCTCGCTAAGAATCGAGCAAAGGCACCTTCCACATCTGTGATCTGCACCACCTAGAAATGCAAGGCCAGGAGATACATGGGAACGCCATCACTTGCGGATTCCACTCCAAACCACACACCATCCTGACTTGGAACTATATCACCTTCCCTTCATTGTCAGAGTCAAACCCAGGAATTTATCTCCCTAACAGCACTGTGTGTTTACTTACAACACATGGGGATGGATTCTCCGCCCTGCTGCGCCACATTTCTGCCCCGACCTGCTGGCGGGATTCTCTGTTACACTGGCTGGTCAATGGGGTTTCCCATTGTGGGGCAACCCTACACCATCGGGAAACCCCTGGGCGCCGGCAAAACGGAGAATCCCGCCGGCGGAGAACCCCGCCCATGGACTTCAGCAGCTCAAGAAGGCAGCGCTCCAACTTGCAAGCAATGTCCACATCACAAGAAGGAATAAGAACATTTACAATAGTTGCTGCATTTATTGCTTCATTGGTTGTAAAGTTCCTGGGGATATCCAGCGGTTGTGAATGGTGCTAAATAAATGTCAATCGTTCTATTTTTGTAGCACTCCTCTTTGTTATTTTGTAATGAACATGTTGTTAGAAATGCCAAAACAATGGAATATCACTGATGACAAGTTCTTGGAACCTACAGTTTAACACAGCCAATAGATTGATTTTTTTAAAAATCCTAAAAGCCGATACATAGGCTGGCGTTTTTTAAAAAGGATTACAATATGAAAACATGATTTTCAGGAACAAACGTGGAAGCTGAAATTTCAACTCTTTGGCTGCTCTGGCTGCTGGCCCCTAGTGTTCAGTTTGTAATCTATAGATTGTTGCAACCCATCTGTTTCATTGCGAAATCCAGACACTTGGAAGATATAATGGACACACTTTTCCTATTTATTGCAGAGTGCTCTGGTCAACATTTCCCTCTCAGCTAGCATGGCTTAAATAGGTGATCGAATGTTAGTTGCCGCATTGATGTTTTTGGAATCTTGCTGTGCAAATTGGTCACTGTTGTTCCCCACATAATAGCAGTGAGCACAGCTCAAAAAAAAACAACTCCGACTCCGACAACACATCCACAACATGGAGCGCTGCCCTCATTGCAACAGCCAGTTCTAACTTGTCTGTATATCAGTCAACAGCTGGGTGTGCCTGGAAAATTCTTTTCAAGGAAATTAAAAAGCTGAATTTTAGCATTTCCTTGCAACAGGCACACCTGCATTTCTGGAATCATCAGCTTAACTTAAGACTTTTTGTCTCAAAGCAAACAGTCTCAATCATTGGAGATGGCAAACCAGACTTCACTGACATCACTTAATGCAGTGATTTTCAAACTCAGGATCACGACCTGGGGGTGGGTTGCGGGCGGGCATCGAGAGGGTCACGGAGCGATCAGTTGCGGCATTCCCAATCACGGGAAGAAGTGCCCAACGGCCGCAAGTGGCTATTAAAAATGTCGTCCGCGACCGGCTTTCAGGAATGCCAGCACATGCGTGCCCACTCAGCCGCATGTGGCAGTGCGCAGGCCCAGAGCCCAGCAGGGCAGACTGCCTTGTCCTGGTGTCACTGCATTGTCCCAGGTGCAGATTTTAAAAAATATATCAGTGGAGTCTTCCCACCAGAAGCGGCGGAAGAGAGCAGGTCACGTGCCCCTTACACTGACATCATGCACTCTGGCCGCGAAATCACTGAAGAGTGATTCCACCATTTTTCAGCTGCCAGCAAGGAAGCAACAGGGCTGAAGAATTTAAAATGGATAGGTTCATAATCTGGAAGAGAGGGCCAGAGACACAACCAGGCCGGGATCTCGCAACTAGGTCTGCTGGAGAGAGGTGCACAGGGGAGTCTCCACAGTAGGACAAAGCAGAGCTGGTGTGACCTGCTCAGGAGAGTCCACAACAGGGCAAAGCAGTGGTGGTGTTAACTGCTTAGGAGAGTCCACAGCAGGACAAAGCAGTGCTGGTGTGAGCTGCACAGGAGAGCCCACAGCAGGACAAAGCATTGGTGGTGTGAGCTGCCCGGGAGAGCCCACAGCAGGACAAAGCAGTGCTGGCGTGAGCTGCCCGGGAGAGCCCACAGCAGGGCAAAGCAGTGCTGGCGTGAGCTGCCCGGGAGAGTTCACAGCAGGACAAAGCAGTGCTGGTGGGAGCTGCCCGGGAGAGTTCACAGCAGGACAAAGCAGTGCTGGTGGGAGCTGCCCGGGAGAGTCCACAGCAGGGCAAAGCAGTGCTGGTGGGAGCTGCCCGGGAGAGCCCACAGCAGGACAAAGCAGTGGTGGTGGGAGCTGCCCGGGACAGTCCACAGCAGGGCAAAGCAGTGCTGGTGGGAGCTGCCCGGGAGAGCCCACAGCAGGACAAAGCAGTGGTGGTGTGAGCTGCCCGGGAGAGCCCACAGCAGGTCAAAGCAGTGTTGGTGTGAGCTGCCCGGGAGAGCCCACAGCAGGGCAAAGCAGTGCTGGTGTGAGCTGCCTGGGAGAGTCCACAGCAGGACAAAGCAATGCTGGTGGGAGCTGCACAGGAGTGTCCACAGCAGGACAAAGCAATGCTGGTGGGAGCTGCACAGGAGTGTCCACAGCAGGGCAAAGCAGTGCTGGTGTGAGCTGCCTGGGAGAGTCCACAGCAGGACAAAGCAGTGCTGGTGTGAGCTGCCCGGGAGAGTCCACAGCAGGACAAAGCAGTGCTGGTGTGAGCTGCACAGGAGAGCCCACAGCAGGTCAAAGCAGTGGTGGTAGGAGCTGCACAAGAGAGTCCACAGCAGGGCAAAGCAGTGCTGGTAGGAGCTGCCCGGGAGAGCCCACAGCAGGACAAAGCAGTGCTAGTGGGAGCTGCCCGGGAGAGTCCACAGCAGGTCAAAGCAGTGTTGGTGGGAGCTGCTTAGGAGAGTCCACAGCAGGACAAAGCAGTGCTGGTGGGAGCTGCTTAGGAGAGTCCACAGCAGGACAAAGCAGTGCTGGTGGGAGCTGCCCTTGAGAGTTTACAGCAGGACAAAGCAGTGCTGGTGGGAGTTGCACAGGAGAGCCCACAGCAGGGCAAAGCAGTGCTGGTGGGAGCTGCACAGGAGAGCCCACAGCAGGGCAAAGCAGTGCTGGTTGGAGCTGCCCGGGACAGTCCACAGCAGGGCAAAGCAGTGCTGGTGTGAGCTGCACAGGAGAGCCCACAGCAGGGCAAAGCAGTGCTGGTGGGAGTTGCCCGGAAGTGTCCACAGCAGGACAAAGCAGTGCTGGTGTGAGCTGCACAGGAGAGCCCACAGCAGGACAAAGCAGTGCTGGTGGGAGCTGCACAGGAGTATCCACAGCAGGGCAAAGCAGTGGTGGTGGGAGCTGTGCAGGAGAGCCCACAGCAGGGCAAAGCAGTGGTGGTGGGAGCTGCCCGGGACAGTCCACAGCAGGACAAAGCAGTGCTGGTGTGAGCTGCACAGGAGAGTCCACAGCAGGACAAAGCAGTGCTGGTGTGAGCTGCCCGGGAGAGCCCACAGCAGGACAAAGCAGTGCTGGTGTGAGCTGCCCGGGAGAGCCCACAGCAGGACAAAGCAGTGGTGGTAGGAGCTGCCCGGGAGAGCCCACAGCAGGACAAAGCAGTGCTGGTGGGAGCTGCCCGGGAGAGCCCACAGCAGGATAAAGCAGTGCTAGTGGGAGCTGCCCGGGAGAGTCCACAGCAGGTCAAAGCAGTGGTGGTGGGACCTCCAGGGCCTCTAGTGAACAGGGCATTAAGAAGATGCTGAAGTCAGGAATAAAGCAGTATAAAGATGATTTATTGAGGTATGGTTTTATTAATTGTGCCAATGCAAATCAGGATGCAAAGCACATTTGTGTTATATACAGGGAAGTTCTGGAAAATGAAAGTTTAAAAGTCTCAAAACATTAAAAGCATTTGAAGGCGGGTTTGAGGACAAACCTCTTGATTTTTTTTCAAAGGATGTAGCGAGAATTTAAAATGTCAGCTGAAGCCCTGCGCAGAAATGTAACATTGAACAACAAAGTAAATGAGATTGTGAAGACCAAGCAGGCTCACCTGTTGCATTAAAGATAAGAAATAATGGTGGGTTGCAAAGTTTGGCTGGTATGGGTTGCAAAGTTCGGCCAGTTGGTAAAAGTGGGTCCCGGGAAAAAACGTTTGAAAAATACTGACTTAAGGAGCATTCGGGCTGCAAACAGGAAGGAACAATTCTGGGGGATAAAAACCAAATGATCGCAGGATCCGCAGATCAGGCGCCACATGATAGCACATGGTGGGCTCAAGAGCTCGATTTGCAGCATCTTGTAATGGGCCTGGGGATGGGGGACAGGACAGGGCAGAGCAAGGTGACCCAGCTGGCTATACGGAGTACCAAGGTGAAATAAGGAGCATGCTGTCGTCATGATAGTTGGATTTGGTTTTGGGTTTATTGTCACGTATACCGAGGTTCAGTGAAAAGTATTGCTCTGTGAACCGTCCCGACAGATCGTCCCATACATGAAAAAACATAGGACATACGATAGATTTACAATGTAAATATAGACACAGACATCGGGTGAAGTATATGGTGTACAGTACTACTCAGCAGAGAAGATGTGTGGAGAGATCGGTTCAGTCCCTAAGAGGGTCATTCAGGAGTCTGGTAACAGCAGGGAAGAAGTTGGTTTTGAATCTTACAGCATATTCTCAGACTTTTGTATCTCCTGCCCGATGGAAGAGGTTGGAAGAAAGAATAACCCAGGTGGGAGGGGTCTTTGATTGCGCTGTCACTTTCCCAAGGCAGTGGGAGGTGTAGACAGAGTCAATGGATGGGAGGTGGGTTCACGTGATGGACTGGGCTGTGTTCAAAAACTCTGTGTAGTTTCTTACGGTCTTGGGCCAAGCAGTTGCCAGATAGGATGCTATGGTGCATCTGTTGGGAGGTAAAAGAACAAATGTAGATCATCCTACTTTCACAGCTGCTGTTTATGTGGATTGCACTGGGTAGAGGGTTGATTGATATGTATCTGTTGTCAAAGAACAAGGAACAATACAGCACAGGAACAGGCTCTTTGGCCCTCCAAGCTTGTACTGGCCATGATACCAACCTTTGCCAATACCCTCAGTACTTCCTTGTGCCGTATCCCTCTATACCCTTCCTATCCATGTGTTTGTCAAGATGCCTTTTGAATGCTGTTAATGTATCTGCTTCCACAACCTCCCCTGGCAAAATGTTCCGGGCACTCCCCACACTCTGCGTAAAAACCTGTCTCGCACATTTCCTCTAACTTTGCCCCACGGACCTTGAACCTATGCCAATGGAGACTGACCCCTCCACCCTGGGAAAGAGTGCCTGCCCATCCACTCTATCCATGCCCCTTATAATATTGTGGACCAATCAACCATTGCAATTTACAAACATTTATAAAAAGGGCTTGTTTAAATGATTGAGTTGCAACACTGTGAGGCGGCTCCTTGCTGATTGTTTCCAGCAGATATCTGGCGCCACTTCCTGGCTGTATCAAATAATGTGCTCTAAATTATTTATTGACTTTGAAGCTATCAAATTTTGCAATATATGATGCAGTAAATACACATCTTTATTACACATATTGCACACACAAATATCTGTAGTGGAAGCACACATTTGTAAAATTGACCCTAATATATTTGAAGCTAAGTTATAAGATGGAATCAAGACTGTTGCATTTGGGAGATTTGGATTGCCCAGATAAAGTGCATGGAGCAGAAATGGGCAGGGAGACCACGTTCCTTATTTCAACAGATGAAAATTTGATGAGCTCCATGTTGGGTGTCAGTTTTTTAAAAGCAATTCTCAGCTTAATAGCCCTGGACACAATGTACCTGTATGACCAATATACCTGGACACAATGTACCTGTATGACCAATATACCTGGACACAATGTACCTGTATGACCAATATACCTGGACACAATGTACCTGTATGACCAATATACCTGGACACAATGTACCTGTATGACCAATATACCTGGACACAATGTACCTGTATGACCAATATACCTGGACACAATGTACCTGTATGACCAATATACCTGGACACAATGTACCTGTATGACCAATATACCTGGACACAATGTACCTGTATGACCAATATACCTGGACACAATGTACCTGTATGACCAATATACCTGGACACAATGTACCTGTAGGACCAATATACCTGGACACAATGTACCTGTATGACCAATATACCTGGACACAATGTACCTGTATGACCAATATACCTGGACACAATGTACCTGTATGACCAATATACCTGGACACAATGTACCTGTATGACCAATATACCTGGACACAATGTACCTGTATGACCAATATACCTGGACACAATGTACCTGTATGACCAATATACCTGGACACAATGTACCTGTATGACCAATATACCTGGACACAATGTACCTGTATGACCAATATACCTGGACACAATGTACCTATACACCAAATATACCTGGACACAATGGGCGCGATTCTCCCAGCCCGGCGCTGGGCCGAAGAATCGCCGCAACTGCGCCATGGCGCCCTGACGCCGGCGCGCAATTCTCCGAGAGGCGGAGAATCGGCACCATTTGCGGTGGCGCGTTTGGCGCGGCGCCAGTCGCGGGTCACTGTCCGCGGCCGGGTCGCCAGTTCTCCGGCCCGGATGGGCCGAGCAGCCGCGTGGAAACGGCTGCTGCCGGCGGGAACACTGCGCGAAGGGTCGGGGGCGGCCTGTGGGGTGGGGGAAAGCGCTCCTTCACCGGGGGTGGGGGGAGCCTCCAATGGGTTCTGACATACGACCCCCACCAGGCCTACTTTGTTCCGCTTCCGGCCCAGAACCCCCGCGACATGTTGCGTCGGGGCCGGAGCATTCCGTGAGTCTACCACGCATGTGTCGGTTGGCGCTTCGCCACTGAGCATGTGCGGGTTGGCACCGATCCCAGTCCGCGTCAGGATATAAGGCTTGAGCGACGTGAACCACTGCAGTGCCGTGCTGGCCCCCAATGGGGACCAGAATCGCTACTGCCCATGCCCGTTTTGCGCCGTTGTGAAACGCGATGGCGTTCATAATGGCGCGGACACTTAGTCCCGCGATTGGTGAATCGCGCCCAATGTACCTGTACACCCAATATAATTCGGACATTCTGATTTCTCCCTCTGTGTAGCCAAACAGGTGCCGGAATGTGGCGACAAGAGGCTTTTCACAGTAACTTCATTGCAGTGTTAATGTAAGCCTACTTGTGATAATAAAGATTATTATAATTATATGCTTGTACACAATGGGCGCGATTCTCTGCTGCCCAGGCCGGGTGGGAGAATCGCAGGAGGGCCTCTATGGCACTACCCGCGATTCTCCCACCCCCGCAAAATGGCATGTCGCGTTTTGTGACATGCCGCTCGGAGAGTCACGGGTTGGCGTTTTTCACGGCGACCCGCGATTCTCCGGCCCGAATGGGCCAAGCGGCCTGCCGTTCCCGACCTGTTCATGACGGCGGCAAACAACACCTGGTTGCTGCCGGCGTGAACATGGCGCAAAAGGTGAGTATGGGGCCTGTGGGGGCGGAGAGGGGATCGAGCACCACGGCTGTGCTCGGGAGAGGACTGGCCCGCGGTCGGTGCCCACCGATTGTCGGGACGGCGTCTCCAAGGGACGCACTCTTTCCCCTCCGCCGCCCCGCAAGGTCAAGCCGCCACATCTAGCGGGGCAGCGGAGGGGAAGACAGCAACCGCGCATGCGCGGGTTGGAGCGGGCCAACCTGCGCATGCGCGGCTGACGTCATTAGGCGCCGGCGGCCGCGTCATTCTTGACGCGCCGCCTTGACGCCAGCATCAAGGCCCGGCGGCCATGATTTACGGAATGCCGCTCCTAGCCCCCTGGGGGGAGAATAGGGGGCGAGGAGCGGCCTCCGACACCGTCGTGAAACTCTCCGGGTTTCACGACGGCGTCGGGCATTGCGGAGAATTCCGCCCAATGTACCTGTGCACCAAATATACCTGGACGCAATGTACTTGTGCACCAAATATACCTGGACACAATGTACCTGTGCACCAAATATACCTGGACGCAATGTACCTGTGCACCAAATACACCTGGATACAATGTACCTGTGCACCAAATATACCTGTACACAATATACCTGCACACCCAATATACTTGGACATAATATATCCGTACTCCCAATATACCTGTACACAATATACCAGTACACCCAATATATCTGGACACACCATACCTGTATACACAATATACCTGCACACCCAATATAGTTGGACACAATATACCTGTACACAATATACTTGGACATAATATACCCATACTCCCAATATACCTGTACACAATATACCAGTACACCCAATATATCTGGACACACCATACCTGTATACACAATATACCTGCACACCCAATATACCTGGACACAATATACCTGTACACGCAATATGGACAAAATGTATCTGTATACAATAGGAGAAACTGACATCTTACGAGTGCTTAATAGTGGATCTATTATTAATTCCTTTCAATGTGAGTTTCATTCTCCTTCAGCGTTCTTTCCTTTTTGCTAATGGCTTAGAATTGAAGCGTGGTTTACTCAGGGTTATTTTACATTAATCGTATCATCTCTGTGTTGATGGGTCAATGTAAATAAATTATTTGCACTTAGAAGTTTTTTTTGCCTCAGCATTTTGAAAGCTTATGTCGACTCTCAATCTTTTCAATGCAGTGGAAATGAGTTCTGCTCTGTGACACTCTGGATAATTTGGATTTCGAAATCTAAGGGCTGAATCTTGTTAGTGTGGCTGGTTGGGAAAATGGGGTGGTGGACGGGGGCGAGGGGGTGGGGGCTGGAACCGGGACTGCCACCCCCACACCCAACCCCGACGCATGAAGACTGCCGGCAAACCTTCCCAAAAGAAAGCTGGGAATGGGATAAACAGGCTATGGACCCGGTTTGTGTCATTTAATTTTGCCAGCGACAGTGTGCCCCCTTCTTGCCATAACCTACAGAAGCCGCCAGCTGAGTGGCAGCTGTCTTACGGTGGCAGTCTGGGGTTAGCACTGGAGTTGGAGGCTGCATGTCGCCGAGTGTGGGCTGCATTCAGAAAAGTCTGAATACAGAGCTGGGATCAATAAAGAAGAGGGGTTCCACTCCATCCCTACTGGTCTACTGGTCTAGATCCCTACATTTGCATTCTGGTATGCAATATACACAATATAACTGTTCATAATCAACGTGTACATGATAAATGTGTACACAATAAACCTCTACACAAAATACCTTACACAAACCACAATGTTGAGGCAACCTCATGGTTCTCCAACCTGCTTCAGTAGCATCAATCTCTCCTGGTGGGGCTGCCATGACACTAGAGCTGCCATCCTCTGATTGGAGCGACAGCCAATCGACCGGTGAGTGCTATGGAACCCTGTCAAAGGCCGGCTGTCCAGAGACATTCATCAACATCCTCCGACTCCTCCACTGCAAGGTGTCTGCGACAGTGATTGTCGAAAGAAATAAGACAGAAACCGTCAAGGCCAAGACTGGAGTCAAGCAGGGATGTGTCATCATCCGCACCCTTTTCCCCACCTTCATCGCCATTGTCATTCACCTTGTCAAGAGCAAGCTTCCTAGTTGAGCAGACATCATCTACAGGATGGACGGAAATCTTTTCAATCTCAACCGGTTGGAATCCAAGAAGAAAATGACATTGACATAGTTTGTGGAACTTCACCACCACCACCACCATCTCCGCTAGCGGGAGGGCCGCCGTGACGCACGGGCCTGCGCTCATAGCCCCGCCTGGGGGGGAGAATCGGCCCTGGAAGTGGGCGTGAAGGCTGCCATGGGTCACAGCCTGTCCCACGGCAGCCTTTATAATTAGTAAAGGTGAGTATGGGGCCTGTGGGGGCGGAGAGGGGATCGAGCACCACGGCCGTGCTCGGGAGGGGACTGGCCCGCGATCGGTGCCCACCGATTGTCGGGACGGCGTCTCCAAGGGACGCACTCTTTCCCCTCCGCCGCCCCGCAAGGTCAAGCCGCCACATCTAGCGGGGCAGCGGAGGAGAAGACGGCAACCACGCATGCGCGGGTTGGAGCGGGCCAACCTGCGCATGCGCGGCTCACGGCATTAGGCGCCGGCGGCCGCGTCATTCTCGGCGCGCCGTCTTGACGCCAGCATCAAGGCCCAGCGGCCGAGATTTACGGAACGCAGCTCCTAGCCCCCCGGGGGGAGAATAGGGGGCGAGGAGAGCGGCCTCCGACGCCGTCGTGAAACACTCCGGGTTTCACAATGGTGTCGGGCGTTGCGGGGAATTCTGCCCAATGTACCTGTGCACCAAATATACCTGGACGCAATGTACTTGTGCACCAAATATACCTGGACACAATGTACCTGTGCACCAAATATACCTGGACACAATGTACCTGTACACCCAATATACCTGGACACAATGTACCTGTACACCCAATATACCTGGACACAATGTACCTGTACACCCAATATACCTGGACACAATGTACCTGTACACCCAATATACCTGGACACACCATACCTGTATACATAATATACCTGGACACAATATACCTGTACACGCAATATGCCTGGACAAAATGTATCTGTACACAATAGGAGAAACTGACATCTTACGAGTGCTTAATAGTGGATCTATTATTAATTCCTTTCAATGTGAGTTTCATTCTCCTTCAGCGTTCTTTCCTTTTTGCTAATGGCTTAGAATTGAAGCGTGGTTTACTCAGGGTTATTTTACATTAATCGTATCATCTCTGTGTTGATGGGTCAATGTAAATAAATTATTTGCACTTAGAAGTTTTTTTTGCCTCAGCATTTTGAAAGCTTATGTCGACTCTCAATCTTTTCAATGCAGTGGAAATGAGTTCTGCTCTGTGACACTCTGGATAATTTGGATTTCGAAATCTAAGGGCTGAATCTTGTTAGTGTGGCTGGTTGGGAAAATGGGGTGGTGGACGGGGGCGAGGGGGTGGGGGCTGGAACCGGGACTGCCACCCCCACACCCAACCCCGACGCATGAAGACTGCCGGCAAACCTTCCCAAAAGAAAGCTGGGAATGGGATAAACAGGCTATGGACCCGGTTTGTGTCATTTAATTTTGCCAGCGACAGTGTGCCCCCTTCTTGCCATAACCTACAGAAGCCGCCAGCTGAGTGGCAGCTGTCTTACGGTGGCAGTCTGGGGTTAGCACTGGAGTTGGAGGCTGCATGTCGCCGAGTGTGGGCTGCATTCAGAAAAGTCTGAATACAGAGCTGGGATCAATAAAGAAGAGGGGTTCCACTCCATCCCTACTGGTCTACTGGTCTAGATCCCTACATTTGCATTCTGGTATGCAATATACACAATATAACTGTTCATAATCAACGTGTACATGATAAATGTGTACACAATAAACCTCTACACAAAATACCTTACACAAACCACAATGTTGAGGCAACCTCATGGTTCTCCAACCTGCTTCAGTAGCATCAATCTCTCCTGGTGGGGCTGCCATGACACTAGAGCTGCCATCCTCTGATTGGAGCGACAGCCAATCGACCGGTGAGTGCTATGGAACCCTGTCAAAGGCCGGCTGTCCAGAGACATTCATCAACATCCTCCGACTCCTCCACTGCAAGGTGTCTGCGACAGTGATTGTCGAAAGAAATAAGACAGAAACCGTCAAGGCCAAGACTGGAGTCAAGCAGGGATGTGTCATCATCCGCACCCTTTTCCCCACCTTCATCGCCATTGTCATTCACCTTGTCAAGAGCAAGCTTCCTAGTTGAGCAGACATCATCTACAGGATGGACGGAAATCTTTTCAATCTCAACCGGTTGGAATCCAAGAAGAAAATGACATTGACATAGTTTGTGGAACTTCACCACCACCACCACCATCTCCGCTAGCGGGAGGGCCGCCGTGACGCACGGGCCTGCGCTCATAGCCCCGCCTGGGGGGGAGAATCGGCCCTGGAAGTGGGCGTGAAGGCTGCCGTGGGTCACAGCCTGTCCCACGGCAGCCTTTATAATTAGTAAAGGTGAGTATGGGGCCTGTGGGGGCGGAGAGGGGATCGAGCACCACGGCCGTGCTCGGGAGGGGACTGGCCCGCGATCGGTGCCCACCGATTGTCGGGACGGCGTCTCCAAGGGACGCACTCTTTCCCCTCCGCCGCCCCGCAAGGTCAAGCCGCCACATCTAGCGGGGCAGCGGAGGAGAAGACGGCAACCACGCATGCGCGGGTTGGAGCGGGCCAACCTGCGCATGCGCGGCTCACGTCATTAGGCGCCGGCGGCCGCGTCATTCTCGGCGCGCCGTCTTGACGCCAGCATCAAGGCCCAGCGGCCGAGATTTACGGAACGCAGCTCCTAGCCCCCCGGGGGGAGAATAGGGGGCGAGGAGAGCGGCCTCCGACGCCGTCGTGAAACACTCCGGGTTTCACAATGGCGTCGGGCGTTGCGGGGAATTCTGCCCAATGTACCTGTGCACCAAATATACCTGGACGCAATGTACTTGTGCACCAAATATACCTGGACACAATGTACCTGTGCACCAAATATACCTGGACACAATGTACCTGTACACCCAATATACCTGGACACAATGTACCTGTACACCCAATATACCTGGACACACCATACCTGTATACACAATATACCTGGACACAATATACCTGTACACGCAATATGCCTGGACAAAATGTATCTGTACACAATAGGAGAAACTGACATCTTACGAGTGCTTAATAGTGGATCTATTATTAATTCCTTTCAATGTGAGTTTCATTCTCCTTCAGCGTTCTTTCCTTTTTGCTAATGGCTTAGAATTGAAGCGTGGTTTACTCAGGGTTATTTTACATTAATTGTATCATCTCTGTGTTGATGGGTCAATGTAAATAAATTATTTGCACTTAGAAGTTTTTTTTGCCTCAGCATTTTGAAAGCTTATGTCGACTCTCAATCTTTTCAATGCAGTGGAAATGAGTTCAGCTCTGTGACACTCTGGATAATTTGGATTTCGAAATCTAAGGGCTGAATCTTGTTAGTGTGGCTGGTTGGGAAAATGGGGTGGTGGACGGGGGCGAGGGGGTGGGGGCTGGAACCGGGACTGCCACCCCCACACCCAACCCCGACGCATGAAGACTGCCGGCAAACCTTCCCAAAGGAAAGCTGGGAATGGGATAAACAGGCTATGGACCCGGTTTGTGTCATTTAATTTTGCCAGCGACAGTGTGCCCCCTTCTTGCCATAACCTACAGAAGCCGCCAGCTGAGTGGCAGCTGTCTTACGGTGGCAGTCTGGGGTTAGCACTGGAGTTGGAGGCTGCATGTCGCCGAGTGTGGGCTGCATTCAGAAAAGTCTGAATACAGAGCTGGGATCAATAAAGAAGAGGGGTTCCACTCCATCCCTACTGGTCTACTGGTCTAGATCCCTATATTTGCATTCTGGTATGCAATATACACAATATAACTGTTCATAATCAACGTGTACATGATAAATGTGTACACAATAAACCTCTACACAAAATACCTTACACAAACCACAATGTTGAGGCAACCTCATTGTTCTCCAACCTGCTTCAGTAGCATCAATTTCTCCTGGTGGGTCTGCCGTGACACTAGAGCTGCCATCCTCTGATTGGAGCGACAGCCAATCGACCGGTGAGTGCTATGGAACCCTGTCAAAGGCCGGCTGTCCAGAGACATTCATCAACATCCTCCGACTCCTCCACGGCAAGGTGTCTGCGACAGTGATTGTCGAAAGAAATAAGACAGAAACCATCAAGGCCAAGACTGGAGTCAAGCAGGGATGTGTCATCATCCGCACCCTTTTCCCCACCTTCATCGCCATTGTCATTCACCTTGTCAAGAGCAAGCTTCCTAGCTGAGCAGACATCATCTACAGGATGGACGGAAATCTTTTCAAACTCAACCGGTTGGAATCCAAGAAGAAAACGACATTGACATAGTTTGTGGAACTTCACCACCACCACCACCATCTCCGCTAGCGAGAGGGCCTCCCGACATTTTTCACGCCCTCCCACCTCCCCACACCCGACCCACGGGAGCACCACGACTGTGCTCGGGAGGGGTCAGGCCCGCGATCGGTGCCCACCGATCGTCGGGCCAGCGTCCAAAACAGACGCACTCTTTCCCCTCCGCCGCCGGGCAAGATCAAGCCGCCACGTCTTGCCGGGCGGCTGAGGAGAAAGACGGCAACTGCACATGCGCGGGTTGGCGTTGTCCAACCTGCGCATGCGCGGCCGCCGTCATCGGCTGCGTCAGCCGTGACACTTGACGTGCGGCCTTGACGACCGTCGTCAAGGCCGCGCCGCCGTGAGGCACAGGGCCGCACTCCTGGCCCCGCCCAGGGGGGGAGAATCAGCCCTGGAAGTGGGCGTGAAGGCTGCTGTGGTCACAGCCTGTCCCACGGCAGCCTTTATAATTCTCCGCATTTGCGGAGAATCTCACCCACAGTCTCTAACTAGGGCGAGAAGGGCACGCCAGAAATCTTCCACCGACCCACCGGGAAGTTGGCGCCGCATGGAGAGGAGATGCCTGCCGTAGATTTTGTTAGTCCGCTGAGTGTAGTTTTCCTTCAGTAGCGCCATGGCCTCTGTGTAGGTCAGCGCGTCCTGGATGAGTGGAAAGACATTAGAGTTCAGCCGCGTGTAAAGGATCTGGAGCCTCTGTGCTTCTGGGATTGTGTCTGGCGCAGACCCGATGTACGCTTCAAAACAGACTAGCCAATGTCCAAAGTCCTTTTTGGCGTTGTCTGCTTGAGGATGCAGCTGCAGGTGATCCGGCTTGATGCGTAGGTCCATCTCTGAAAAACTCAGTGTAATAAATTGGTGCACTATCAATTACGCAAAGACGAGAGTAGGATGTACACTGAGATGTGTGGCCTCCTACAGCAGCTGATGAAATGGCTGCTGTACAGGGAGCACACATATTTATACTCCGCCTACTGGGCGGAGCCAGCAGACAGGCATCTACCCCCGTACCTGTAGTACAGGGGCTGTAAAGCATCTATATCAACATCCTATATATACAAGATATACATCAGTGGTGACTATCACAATTGCGTTTTGCACAGTTTCAGAATAAAATCCCTGCTCTTATATTCTATTCCTCAGCTAATTCCTTAGCTCATGTGGGCGGCACAGAAGCACAGTGGTTAGCACTGTTGCTCCACAGCACCAGGGACCCGGGTTCGATTCCTGGCTTGGGTCACTGTCTGTGCGGAGTCTGCACATTCTCCCAGTATTTGCGTGGGTTTCCTCCGGGTGTTCCGGTTTCCTCCCACAAGTCCCGAAAGACGTGCTTATTAGGTGAATTGGACTATTCTGAATTCTCCCCCTCTGTACCCGAACAGGCGCCATAGAGTGACAACTAGGGGATTTTCCACAGTAATTTCAGAGCAGTGTTAGCCTACTTGTGACACTAATAAAGATTATTATTAATAAAAGTATCCCATATGACAGGAAGGGACAGAGAATTTGACAGAGATTGTACATCAGCAAATTATGTAATTGCAGGGAGTGGAATTTTAAAAATGAAATTAAAGGTTCTTTATTTTAATGCAGAAAGCATTTGTGACAAGGTAGACAAACTAGTGGCACAGATAGAGATAAATGGTTTGGGTCTAATTGCTGTTACAGACACACGGGGCGGGATTCGCCGACACCACGGCGGTTTGGAGAATTGCTGGGGGTTTCGCAAATCTCGCGACGCTGCTCCGATGTTGGTCCGCCGATTCTCCGGCGTGGCGCCGGTCGGGGGCCATTCAATGCGGCCCCCCAGGTGATTCTCCTTGCTCATAGGGCCTAATGCCCACTGAGTCCCGCCGGCGCCGTTCGCATGTGGTCCTACCCGGCGGGGCCTCGGCGTTCATGCTGCGGGGCTATCCTGGTGTGGGGGAGGGGGGAATCCGACTCCGGGGGGCGGGGGGCTCCACGGTGGCCAGGCCCGCGATCGGGGCCTACCGATCGGCAGGCGGGCTTATCCCGGGGGTGGCCTATGTTCCTCCGCGCCAGGCCCCTGTAGGGCTCCACCATGTTGCTCGGAGGCCGGCGCGGAGAAGGCAACCCACGCGTATGCGCAAACTCGCGCCAGCCGTGGCGCGCATGTGCAGACCCGTGCCGGCCGTGCTAGCACCTGTATCGGCAGCTGGAGCTGCATGAAGCGCTCCAGTGTCGTGCTGGCCCTCTGTGCGGCACAGGATCGCTGCTCCTACGGGCCACACTTACCCCTGGATCGGAGCATGCCGCCCATAGTTACAAGGTGATCAAGGTTGGGAAATAGATATTCAAGGATACATATATTTCAGAAAGGCAGGCAAAATGGCAAAGGAGGTGGGATAGCCTTGATAGTAAGGGATGTCATTGGTGAGAAAAGACCTGGTTCTGAAGATCATGAAATAGAGCCCGTATCGGTGGAAATCAGGAACAGCAAGAGACAAAAAACACTAGTGGGAGTAATTTATAGACCCCTCCCAGTAGTTATACCATTGGTCAGAGCATCGAACAATCAATTATTGGATCCTGTAACAATGGAAATGTAATCATTGTGGGGGACTTTAATCTTTACACAGACTGGGACAATCAAATTGATGAAACATGGTCTGGCAGATGATTTTGTGGAATGTTTTCATGATAGTTTCTTGAAGCAGTATGTCGTGGAACTATCGAGGGATAAGTAAATGAAATGCATTGCTGTCCCTGTGGAAGAGGACCAACATTAACCATAAATCTTATGTTCTTATAGTCCACAAAAGATCAGCCATGATCTAATTGAATGGCGGAGCAGGCTCGAGGGGCCAGATGGCCTACTCCTGCTCCTAGTTCTTATGTTCTTATGTTCTTAAAGGTTTGGCTCACTTGAGACATCCCAGTGCATTTCTATAAATCAATCATTGTACAGCAAGAGGTGACTAATAAACATTGGTGCAGAGCTGGAGAATTAATCACCTTTGGAATCATAAAATACCAGCAAGATGGGGAATCTAATTTTACAAGTGGTGCTGGATCTTCCAAGATACAGGGTACAATTGATGGTATACCATGCTGTTCACATACGCCTACATTCTGGGATTTATTGAGCGTGGCCAATCCACCTACCCTGCACATCTTTGGGTTGTGGGGGTGAGACCCAGGCAGACATGGGGAGAATGTGCAATGTTCACACAGTCAGTGACCCAGGGCTGGGATCGAACCAGGGTCCTCGGCACCGGGAGGCAGCAGTGCTAACCACTGCGGCACCGTGCCACTCCGACTAGTATCATATATGCTCAAACGTTGGCTTCAAGTTCCTCTGCACGAACCTGAGGGATTGGGCAGGGACAATGGAGTTAAAGGGAGAAGCAAAGAGGCTGTTGACAACATCCGTAAAGATGAAAGATTGGGGTGGATGGAAGGCCCCAGGGCAGGGAGTTGAGAGCAACCATGAGTGAGGGATGTGGTGATATTCTTTCCCAGGGCAGATGAAAGGACGCTGGGGTTGGGATGGAGACACATAGATAGTAAGAGATATGAAGGAATGATCAGAGGTGAATCCATTTTGTTCCTTCATAAAGCTTTTTAATTGAGATAAATAATATGTCATTATTGGGCTGTAACATCCTTGCTCCAGGGTGTCATATCTGGGTTGTACCCCAAAGATGCACTCACCGCACCCCCCCCCCCCCCCCATCCGCCCCCCCCCCCCCAGATGTTCCCAAGTAAAGTTTGCACAGCAATTGCCCAAAAGTTCAAACTTCCCCAGTGCAATTACCTTGTATGTGAAACCATCCGAAAATGTGAATAAATTGCAAACTGAGGATGGTTCTGACTGGGTTACATCAATAATTACCCAAAAAAAGTTAAAAGAATTCAAACCTCTTCTAACATCTGGGTAACTATTGCACAGGTGCACAGGGAACTCCCTCTGGGATTCTCCACACATCCCAGAACCTCTAGCGGACATCCCCCACCCTCCGAATACACTGGCCCACAGAACTCCGCAACCTCCCTGACCCTCCAGATATCTCACGCCGTGAGTACCCCACCCCCTAACTCACAGACCTCCACCCCCCCCAACAGCTATGAATCCCCAGGAGCTCCCTCCACCCACAAAGGATTATACCCCCTGACGGAAACTCACCAACCGATGAAATCCCCCGCCACCAGGCCCAATTCTCACACCCTGTTCCCCTCCACTACCCCCCACCACGCCAACCAGACATGACTCTCACTCCCACCACCCCTGCTACACCCTTGTGTGTAATGATATTATATAGTCAGGTTAGTGAAGGGTTAATTATTACATCTCAGTGTAAATCAAACACCAGAGGGCACCACCACTTCACTGTATTTAAGTCAGACCCTGAGGGAATTCTGGGTATAGTGTAAAGTGTTAGTGAAGGAGAAAGCCTGAGGACAGCACTAGGAGAAGATTTGATTAGATAGCGTTAACACGGGATTAGATCATAGCACAATTAGTGACTATTTAGATTACTCAATACTGCTAGACAGATTCAATATTACTTTATTATTAACTATAGCTCAGTAGCGTTTGCGGGCTTCATTTAATTAATCGTTATACAATAAATTAATTTGTTTCAATCTAATGATTAGTGGATTCTTTTTTTTTTTTAAATTTAGATTACCCAATTATTTTTTCCAATTAAGGGGCAATTTAGCGTGGCCAATCCACCTACTCTGCACATTTTTGGGTTGTGGGGGCGAAACCCACGCAGACACGGGGAGAATGTGCAAACTCCACATGGACAGTGACCCAGAGCCGGGATCGAACCTGGGGCCTCAGCACCGTGAGGCGGTTGTGCTAACCACTAGGCCACCGTGCTGCCCTTTGATTAGTGGATTCTTTGTCATCAACACAACGGACCATTCTGGAAGAAAAGACAAAGAACACAACATATTACCACCAAGGGTAATATAACATGATATAAGGATTGGACAGCTTTAAGTTAGAATGTACCACAATATAAAATGCTACCAGGATTAGAAACTATGTACCACTCAGATCTCGCCTGCCCTGAGTCGGAAGGTCAGATGAGATAGGACAATAAACATATGAGGCAAAAAGTTAGAAGCAGAGTGGTAATCCAACCCTGAATGCCACTCCGAGGAAGTTCAGATATTGCTACTCATTTATTGAAAACAATTGTCAGAGTTCCTGATTTTGGAATTGAAGGGGAAATTGAACAAACTCACGCACAGCTATTGGGAGCTGTGTGTGCTCGAAGCTTGTGTTGGGATTTCAGATGGAAGGTCGGCTGATACTTTTCATACTTTCGGGAAGTTTGCGCTCTAGGGGAAGAATATTAGGTTCCCTTGCCTCGCTGAATTTAACAATGGAGGGAGCAATTTAAATTGAGCAAGTGAATTACCTGCTTGATCCCTAATTTAGACTACGTCAAAAACACAACATCCTTTTACCCTCCTTTTAATTTCCTCAAAAAGTTCAATCTGGTTAGCCAGGCACAACCTTCCTTTAATCAATCCACGCTGATAGTCCCTGATTATTCTGTGTCTTTCTAAAGGAGTCTGAGTTTTTTCTGACATGTCCACCCCAAGGCTAAGCTGACTAGCCTATTCTTGGTCTATTCCTTCCTCCCTTTCCGAACAATGATAACAGTCACCCAGTTGTCTGGCACCATGTCAATGGTCAGAAAGGTTTGCTGGTCAAAGCTTCTCCAAATTCTTCCTTGCTTCTGTTACCAGCCTAGGGTACACTTCATCTCAGCCTGATTATTTATCCACTTCTAAACACCTGAAGATTTCCTCTCTCGCGATGTTTATATTTCCAAATGTTACACTCCTCTTTGATTACAATGTTTACATTGTTGTCCTCTTTTGTGAACACATATGTGAAGCATCCATTACAAAACTAGTTTGGCTCTCAGTAGTGGTAATGCATTGTGGTTCCATACCAAGAGCTGATGTGGAGCTGTTGCTCCGAGACCCGGGGAGGGTGGGGGGGGAAACCAAAAATGGAACAGTACATTACCGCAGGGAAATCAGAGCTGAAAGGAACTTTGATTCCATCAAAAACTAATGCTTAATCATTGAAATTAATCTGGTAACTAGAAATAATACTGGTAACATCTCCCCATGACATTCAATGGCATTACCATCACTAGCTCCACAGAAACTGAACTGGACTAGCCATATAAGTACTGTGGTCACAAGAGCAGGTCAGAGGCTGGGAATTCTATGGAGAGTAACTCAGCTCCTGACTCCACAAATCCTGTCCACCATCTACAAGGCACAAGTCAGGAGTGTGATGGAATACTCTCCACTTGCCTGGATGAGTGCAGTTCCAACACTCAAGAGGCTCGACACCATCCAGGACAAAGCAGCCCGCTTGTTTGATACTCTATCCACTGGTTTAAACATTCATTCCCTGCACCACTGGAGGGGGTTGTGGCAGCAGTGTGTGCACCATTTACCTTTTTTAAAATACTTTTTTATTCTCCTCCTTTTTCACATTTTCTCCCAAATTTACACCCAACAATAAATAATAATCAGTAATGAATGCAAGGTCAATCCCCATATCATAACAACGATCCCATGCTCCCACCAAAATCCAGACATTGGCCCGCATGTTAACATAAACAAATGACAAAAAGGAATCAGGAATCACTCAAAGTCACCATTAACATATACAGTCCCCCTCCCCCCAACCCTCCCAGTCCCCAACCTCCCTAATGTTCAATGTGATCTAATTCTAAAAAGTGCATAATGAACAACGCCCATGAATTGTAGAACCCTTCCATCCTTCCCCTCAGTTCAAATTTGACCTTTTTAGGCGTTGAGAATTCCAGCAGGTCCCCACGCCATGGCACACGGTGGAGTGGTTGATCTCCACCCTAGCAGACTCCGCCTTCGGGCGATCAAGGAGGCGAAGGCTATAACACCTGCCTCCGCGCCCGTTTCCAACCCCAGCTGGTCCAACACCCGAAATATGGCCTCCCAAGGGGCCGGGTCTAGTTTCATGTGCACCACTTTAGAGATTACCCTAAACACCTCCTTCCAGTAATCCTCCATCTTTGGACAGGAGCAAAACATATGAACGTGGTTAGCCCCCCCCCCCCCCCCCCCCCACACACACACACACAACGTTCACACACATCTCCTACCCCCTCAATTAGCCGGCTCATCCTTACCCTTGTAAGGTGCGCTCTATACACCAATTTCAGCTGTATCAGCCCCAACCTCGCACACGAGGTGGAGGCGTTCACCCTCCAGAGCACCTCACACCAGAACCCTCCTCCATAACCTCTCCCAACTCTTCCTCCTACTTTGCATTGATCCCTTCTAGTGGCGCCTTCTCCTCCTCCAAAATAGCCCCGTAAACTGCCGATATTCCCCCCTTCTCTAATCCCCCTGTCGTTAGCATCTCCTCCAGCAATGTGGAAGCCGGCTTTACTGGGAAGCTCTGTATCTCCTTTCTGGCAAAGTCTCGAACCTGCATGCATCTAAATATTTCCCCCTGCTCCAGCCCATACTTCACTCCCAGCTCCTTCAATGTGTGTACCATTTACAAGATACATCGGAGGAACTCACCAAGGCTCCTTCGACAAACCCACAACATCTACTAGCTAGAAAAACAAGGGCAGCAGATGCATGGGAGCACCATTACCTGCAAGTTCCCCTTCAAACCACAATCGCTGGAACAAAATTCTGGAAGCGGCTTCTTAACAGTGTGTGTTCCTACAAGACATGGACTGCAGCAATTCAAGAAGGAAGCTCAGCACCACCTTTGCATGAGCTATTAGGGATTGACAATAAATGCTAGCTCAGCCAACGATGCCCACACCCAATGAACAAATATTTTTTAAAACCTTGGATTCCCCGGATTATAATCAACAGCACCATGATGATCGGAATTTGACATGACTAGAACTGCCCATTGCTCACTGTTATAATGGAGAAAATCTGACAGCAATTCTGGAGTCCACACTTAGTTCAGTGCAGATGTTAGAACTCGCTGTTGGAGATACCCAGATCCTCCACAGGGTGTGCTATGCAGTCTTTGCCGATAGACTCAACACAGTGACCTGAGCTACCAGCCCATTAGTTTCCCACTAAATGTTCTAGAAAAAATTATGGTTGGTGTATTAAGGAATAAGTAAATTTCCAACAAGAGTCATATGTGATTATTACTTCCAGACAAGTAAAGCTCTGCTCCACAAGTGTGAATTTGTGAAATTTACCTTATTTGCTATTTCACCATGAATTTTGATATTCAGATTATTCCCTGCATTTGACACTAGGTGGAGCCACTATACCTATTTTGAATTTCATTTTGTTACTAAAATATCAGCTCGACATCCAAGAATTACTTTAAAATATTGTGTGATTTTAAAAATGTAAATTTTTCCAGTTTTCCAGCAAATGTTTTATTGTATCGAGGGCACACTAGAATCTACTAATATTGAGCATGTTGATTTTGAACATCTGTTCTGCAGTAAAACAGTAGTCTCAGAATACATTATGTACTTTTAAATGTACAACTCCTGCCTTATGAAGGCATTCGGGTTTTCAATTAAGTTTGTTCCATTTTGTAGGGGGAAGCCCTTACAAAGGGATTTCCAAGTTCATCTTATTTATAAAGCATCAAGTTATGGATGAAAAATGCAATAAATTATTCTTAATCCAACGTATGATTCTGTCCAGTTGTTTGATCCCTAATGAGGATTTCATTATTGTGACATTAGAATGGCTTGCAATTGCATGCATACATACTGAGGATTATAAAGACCTAAGATAAAGAGGCAATTTTAATTTCTTGGTGGAAGGGAATTTTTCATTCACAATCATTGACATTATTTAACAGCAGCCTCACACATTGCTATTGAGTTCTGCAGCGTTGGTAATACATGTTCCAAAGTTTAACATACCTTCATCAAATTCCTCCATCTGCTATTTTAATAGAGACTGATTCCAACTGTTTGTCCGCAAATATTCACATGCTGCATTTTCAAGGCCATGAATTTATGCTCACAACAGAAATACTAAGAAGAAATTATAGTGGATACAATTGTTCTACAGGTGCTGCTGTCTTAGAGGCACCATCTTCACAGGTTGGAAAGGATGTGTGTCAGAATGTACGGATATATTGAATTCCAAGCCATTTAGGCAGCTGATAATATGGTTCCGGCACAGTGATAATGGGAGTACTGTTCGTCAGGCCTGCTGTGTGGTGAGCTGTACCTGTGGTCCATCCCCGTGGTCGATCCCCGTGGTCCATCCCCATGGTCCATCCCTGTGGTCCACTTATTAACATCAATGAGTTTAGTCAAAAGACAGATGGGAGCACATCAAGGAGAAAAAGTGGATTATGCAACACCACCAGCTCATTCTCTAAACTTCCTTACTGAAGACAGTTTGAAATGGCTGAACTTAAGGCACAAGTCAGAGGTGCTATATTCAATCAGGCAACACTGGTGGTCCTTCATCGGAAGTCTTGCAAAAGGTTCTTTTTGATTTGAGGGGATCTTCCAATTACAAGCAACCCTTAAAAAGATTCCTTTATGGGACGTGGGCATCACTTTGCGAGTCCTGTATCTTTTGCCCGTCCTATCCTGGAAATAGAGGGAAGAGTAACTGCTGCCTTGGCACTAAACCTGGGGTCAGGTAAGGAATCAAGTTGTCCCACTCTGGAAGGCTGCAAGGTAAGGTGGTTACGTTTTGCTTCATTGTACCACATTTTCTGACACTGCATGAAAATGAAAATCGCTTATTGTCACGAGTAGGCTTCAATGAAGTTACTGTGAAAAGCCCCTAGTCGCCACATTCCGGCACGGCTGGTACAGGAATCGAACCATGCTGCTGGCCTGATTGGTCTGCTTTAAAAGCCAGCGATTTAGCCTGGTGAGCTAAACCAGCCCATGTTAAGAGCTCTTCACTATAAGGTTGATAGTTTCACAGATGGAGACTATTCGTTTTGTCAGGGCAGTCCCTCCACTTCCCACCTCACCACTGCCACTGTACTCATCTGGCACCCTACCCAGCTGTCACCCCACCACTCCACCCATGCGCCACCCCACCTACCTGTCACACTATTGATGTACAACGTCACCCAACTGTCAGCCTACCTGCTTTTTTCATCCACCTACCCACCCAACCACCCTACCCATTCACTCGTTCATCCATTCACTGACATTCACAGTGTACATTTAAACATACCTTACGCAGCTAGTGCTGTAAAAAGGAGCATCTCTCCTGGTCTGATTCTCTTCACTCTTCTCTGTGAGGCTGCCCATGCGAAAGGAGTTGTTCTGGATGCTGTATCAAAAGTTGGATCCTTTTAAACGCTATCAGGTAAGTACTTACTGACGGCAGCTCAGCTTCAACACCATTATTCCTACAAAACTCATAGCCAAACTCCATGGTCCATGGGCCTCGGCTCCTCCCTCTGCGACTGGATCCTGAGCTTCCTAATCCACAGGCTACAATCAATAAAGATAGGCAACAACACCTCCTCCACTATCATCCTCAGCACCGGTGCCCCTCAATGCTGTGTCCTTGGCCTCCTACTATACTCCTTATACACCTATGACTGTGTGGCCAAATTCTCTTCCAACTCGATTTTCAAATTTGTTGATGACACCACCGTAGTGGGTCGGATCTCAAATAATGATGAGACAATAAAGAATGAGATAGAGAATCTGGTGAACAGGTGCGATGAAAATAATCTCTCCCTCAATGTCAACAAAACGAAGGAGATTGTCATCAACTTCAGGAAGCGTAGTGGAGAACATGTCGCCATCTACATCAATGGGAATGAAGTAGAAAAGGTTGAGAGCTTTAAGTTATTAAGTGTCCAGACCAACAACCTGTCCTGGTCTCCCCATGCTGACACTATAATTAAGAAAGCCCACCAATGAATCTACTTTCTCAGAAGGCTAAGTAAATTTGGCATGTCAGCTACAACTGTCACCAACTTTTACAGATGCACCATAGAAAGCATTCTTTCTGGTTGTATCACAGCTTGGTATAGATCCTGCTCTGCCCAAGACCGCAGGAAACTACAAAAGGACGTGAATTTAGCCCAATCCGTCACGCAAACCAGCCTCCCATCCATTGACTCTGTCTACAATTCCCGCTGCCTCGGAAAGGCAGCCAGCATAATTAAGGACTCCACGCATCCCGGACATACTCTCTTCCACCTTCTTCCATCAGGAAAAAGATACAAAAGTTTGAAGTCACGTACCAACTGACCCAAGAACAGCTTCTTCCCTACTGCCATCAGACTTTTGAATGGATCTACCTCATATTAAGTTGATCTTTTCTCTGCACCCTAGCTATGACTGTAACACTATACTCTACAGTCTCTCCTTCCTTCCCTATGTACGGTATGCATTGTCTGTATAACATGCAAGAAACAATACTTTTCACTGTATACTAATACATGTGACAGTAATAACTCAAATCAAATTAAGTAATTTTCTGACCCAGTGGTTCTGAAGCTGGTTAGAGGATGTAGGCCAGTACATCAGGTGACCAAAAGGTTAACCAAAGAGGTAGGCTTTAAGTAATGTCTTAAAGGATGACCATGAGATAGAACAATGGAAAGCTATAGGAAGAATGATGCTTTATTGCCCATTGCTAATTGCCTTTGAGAAGGTGGTATAGGCCTTCTACTTGAATCCTTACAGTAGCAAACTCATTTGTTGCCTCCCCTTCAAGTGCTTATATCTGTGCTGATGCCTGTCACTTTTTACGATGCTAGGGTTTGTCATCAGTCTTTTAACCACCGCTGACATTTGACATGGTTCTGTTCGTCCTCTACTCTTCAGGTGTTGCCTCTCTCTCCTTTAAACCTCCCATCATGGCCCTTCGCTTCAAAATAAAACAAGACTTGACCCCACAGTCCTTGCAAACCACTGCCCTTTCTCTAACCTCACTCCCCTCTCTAAAGTCCTTGAACGTGTTGTCACCTCATAAATCCATTGCCATTTTCTCAGACCTACGTGTTGAATCCCTCCAACCAGATTTCCACCCCTGCCACAGCGCCCCCACCCCCCACCCCACTCCCTCAATCTCCATTTCCCATCTCCATCATCCAATGGTGTTATGTTAGTTTTCATAGTTATTCTGGAACCCAGCTCTACCTCACCACCATCTCTCCCAACTCCCCAGCGTGGCTAATTTATCAGGTTGCTTATTCAGTACTGGACGAGCAAACATTTCCTCCAATTAACTATTGGGAAAACTGAAACCATTGACTTTGGTTCCCATTCCAAACTCTGTTCCCTAGCCAGGGACTCCATCCCTCTCCCTGATTACAATCTGAGAATTAAGCCAGTCTGTTTGCAATGATCCTGAGGTGGGTTTCTGATCTCATAACTGTGTCATCTTTAAGACTGCCTATTTCCACCTTTTTAACATCGCCCATCTCCATTCATTCATAGCACCTCTACTGTGCGTTCCGCCAGCGAGCCAGAGCAGGGGGCGCAGTTGAATCAGATTTTTCAGGATGGCAGCCGGTGACTAGTGGTGTGCCTCAGGGGTCTGTGCTGGGACCATAACTTTTTACAATATACATTAATGATCTGGAAGAAGGTACTGAAGGCACTGTTGCTAAACTTGCAGATGATACAAAGATCCGTAGAGGGACAGGTAGTATTGAGGAAGCAAGGAGGCTGCAGAAGGACTTGGACAGGCTAGGAGAGTGGGGAATGAAGTGGCAAATGAAATACAATGTGGAAAAGTGTGAGGTTATGTACTTTGGAAGGAGGAATTTAGGCACAGACTATTTTCTAAATGGGGAAATACTTCGGAAAGCAGAAGCACAAAAGGACTTGGGAGTCCTTGTTCACGATTCTCTTAAGATTAATGTGTAGGTTCAGTCGGCAGTTAAGAAGGCAAATGCAATGTTAGTATTCATGTCAAGAGGGCTAGAATACAAGACCAGGGATGTCCTTCTGAGGCTGTTTAAGGCTCTGGTCAGACCCCATTTGGCGTATTGTGAGCAGTTTTGGGCCCCGTATCTAAGGAAGGATGTGTTGGCCTTGGAAGGGGTCTGCAGGAGTTTCACAAGAATGATCCCTGGAATGAAGAACTTGTCGTATGAGGAACTGTTGAAGACTCTGGGTCTGCACTCGTTGGAGTTTAGAAGGATGAGCGGGGATCTTATTGAAAGTTACAAGAGATACTGTGAGGACTGAATGGAGTGGACGTGGAGAGGACGTTTCCACTTGTAGGAAAAACTAGAACCAGAGGACACCATCTCAGATTAAAGGGACGATCCTTTAAAACAGAGATGAGGAGGAATTTCTTCAGCCAGAGGGTGGGTGAATCTGTGGAACTCTTTGCCGCAGAAGGCTGTGGAGGCCAATTCACTGAGTGTCTTTTCGACAGAGATAGATAGGTTCTTGATTAATAAATGGATCAGGGGTTATGGGGAGAAGGCAGGAGAATGGGGATGAGAAAATATCAGCCATGATTCAATGGCGGAGCAGACTCAATGGGCCAAGTGGCCTAATTCTGCTCCTATGTCTTATAGTCTTATGGTGTGCTCTGTCTCCGACCAGCCAATAATTTCCAAATTCACTTCAGTTTTGGAAAGCCAATTCGAATTGGCATCAGCAAAGGTGAAGCTATGCTATTGTTCTTAATCTTCATTTATCTAAACATGTAAATACTCATCATCATATCTCGCCTCTGCCCACAACACATGTCAGTTCGACTGATATTTTTATAAGTAGCTGGATAGCATCCCACACATGTTCTATTACCATTCTCAGTTGCACTATTTTGGTGTTTTAGGGGAAGCTCCACAACTTTGCCAATACGAAGGTTGTTCTTTTTTGCTGCAAAGACTTATTTTACCCCAAACTGTTAATGACTCTTTGTTTATAAACAAAACCCTTCATCTCACAAGAACTATGCGTAGAGGAACCTAGAGAGAAGCAGTTAATGTTTTGAATCCAATAAGACTGTTCTTCGGAACTGAATAGCATAAAACACGACGCATTTATGCTTCTCTTCAGTTCCAAAGAAGAGTCATTTTGAACTCAAAACGTTAACTTTTTGCTGCAATATGCCTTTAAGTGATAGCCGCATGACATCACTAGAAGGGAAGTGTGTCGTGGGATCCTGAGACGATCAACCTCAGAAATTGCCTCTATCACCTCAGTCCATGACCCAACATCGAAATATCCAGAAGGTTTTGACAAACGTTTGCAGTTGCAATGGATCTGTGACATTACGCTTAGAGGACAATGCAAGTCCATCGAGTTACCTGGTACATTCAGAGCCTCACAGGTGTCAGCAGCTACAAGAATAAACGGTCAAAGATTCCACACTACAGAAACTGGAAAATCATCACTGAAGGATGGCCTGATTCAATTCAGCATGTCCATGAACACTTGAGACCATTTTGGCCTTAATGGGATGAGCTAGGTTTCATCCCGGGATCATTTTTAAAGGCAGGCAGATCATTATATTGGAATCTTTATAGGTTATATTCTTCAACAACTTCATCACTCACATTTGGGCATAGATAAGATGAGAAGACTCACAAGAGAGACAGTCTATTTTAAAAAAAATAGTTTTTATTAAGGTTTTCACAAAATATAAACAACAAAACAATATTAACAGAACAACTATGGTAAAAACCCAAGAACAACACCCACCCAACTACAAAAGCAACTACTAAACAAAAAAAAGCAAACAACAAAAAGGAAAGAGATAACACCCGCCACATCCAACAAACCCATGTACTCAATTCTCCTTCCCACCAAACCAACCCCCCCCTCTCTCTCTCTCTCTCTCACCCCCCCCCCCCTCCTCCAAACCCGGGTTGCTGCTGCTACCGGCCTATTTCCCTACCGTTCCGCCAGGAAGTCCAGGAAAGGCTGCCACCGCCTAAAGAACCCCTGTACTGATCCCCTGAGGGCAAATTTCACCTTCTCCAATGAGAGACTGTCTATTGGCCAGATATGCACAATGGCATTGAAGTTGACAAGAAGTCAAGAGCATATGCCAAATCACTTCCGTATGAAGTTCCTATCCATTCTTGATCTAAAATCGCATCCAAACTTTTTCATGTCCATCGCATTGACTTCATTGACATTGTCAACTACCAAATACCCCATTATTTGACGATTGCACTATACATCAAATCCTAGAGACATAAAGTTTTTACAGCATGGAAAGAGGTCCTTCAGGAATGCGGAACACCGGGAGGCTTTGTTCATCATGGCCGGAGACTTCAACAAGGCCAACTTCAAGAGTGTACTGCCAAAATTCCACCAGCGCATCTCCTGTCCCCCCAGGGGCGACAACACTCTTGACCACTGCTACTCAAAAATCAAGGGCGCCTACCGTTCCAACCCCCAACCGCACTTTAGGAAATCAGACGGTGCTCCTTCTCCCGGCATCCAAGCAGAAACTCAAGCGGGAGAATCCAGCTAAGAATATCATGCAGTGCTGGTCCGAGGAAACAGAAGAGCTCTTACGTGACTGCTTAGAGACAGTGGACTGGTCACATGTAAGAACTCACCGACCAACTTAAATGAGTATACAACCACCGTCGCAAACTTCATCAGCAAATGTGTGGATGACTGTGTGCCAAAGAAAGCAGTACGTACGCTCCCCAACTGGAAAACATGGCTCAATCGCGAGATTGGCTCCTTACTGAACGGCAGATCTGAGGTGTTCAAGTCAGACGACCCTGACCTCTACAAGAAATCCAGGTACGACCTCCGCAAAGCCATCCGAGATGCCAAGAGAGAATACCAAACCAAGCTAGAGTCACAGACAGACTCTCGGCGGTTGTGGCAAAGACTAAACAACGTAACTGGCTACAAAGCAAAGCCGAGCAGTATCTCCGGCAGCAGCGCATCCCTCCCCGATGAACTCAATGCATTGTAAGCTCGGTCGAGCAGATAACCAACAATCCGCTGTCGAGTGCCCCAGCAGCCCATAACTCACCCATACCCACCATCACAGCTTCCGAAGTCAGATTGGCTTTCCTGAAAGTGAAGCCTTGGAAGGAGACAGGCCTGGATGGGATCCCTGGTCGTGCACTCAGAGCCTGTGTGGACCAGCTGGTAGAGGTGTTTAACCTGTCCCTACTACACTCCCAGGTCCCCACCTGCTTCAAGAAGACCACCATCATACCAGTGCCAAAGAAGAACCACGCTACGTGCCTCAATGACTACCGTCCGGTGGCCCTGATTTCAGTCGTAATGAAGTGCTTTGAGAGGTTGATCATGAAGCGCATCACCTCCATACTCCCAGAACGCCTTGAACCACTGCAATTCGCATACCGTCGCAACCGGTCCACAGCAGACGCCATCTCCCTGGCCCTACACTCATCCCTGGAGCATCTCGACAACAAGGTCTCCTACATCAGGCTCCTATTTATTGACTACAGCTCCTAATCCTAACCCGAACCTTCTCCTGTGAAGGTATAGGTCAGGGTCGTCTGAAAGTAAGTACTGTTTCCTTCAACACCATAATCCCAACCAAGCTCATATCAAAGCTCCAAAACCTAGTACTTGGCTCCCCACTCTGCAACTGGATCCTCGATTTTCTGACAAACAGGCCACAATCAGTAAGAATGAACAACAACACCTCCTCCACAATAGTCCTCAATACCAGGGCTTGCAAGGCTGCATACTTAGCCCCCTACTCTACTCCCTGTACACACGACTGCGTGGCAAAACTTGGTTCCAACTCCATCTACAAGTTTGTTGACAATACCACCATAGTGGGCCAGATGTTGAATAACGACGAGTCAGAATACAGGATGATAGAGAATCTAGTGGAGTGGTGTAACGACAACAATCTCTCCCTCAATGCCAGCAAAACTAAAGAGCTGGTCATTGACTTTAGGAAGCAAAGTACTGTACACACCCCTGTCAGCATCAATGGGGCCGAGGTGGAGATGGTTAGCAGTTTCAAATTCCTAGGGGAGAACATCTCCAAAAATCTGTCCTGGTCCACTCACGTCGACGCTATCACCAAGAAAGCACAACCTATACTTCCTCAGGAAACTAAGGAAATTCGGCAGATCCACATTAACCCTTACCAACTTTTACAGATGCACTATCGAAAGCATCCTATCTAGCTGCACCACAGCCTGGTATGGCAACTGCTCGGCCCAGGACCGTAAGAAACTTCAGAGAGTCGTGAACATCGCCCAGTCCATCACACGAACCTACCTCCCATCCATTGACTCCATCTACACCTCCCGCTTCCTGGGGAAAGCGGGCAGCATAATCAAAGGCCCCTCCCACCCACCTTACTCACTCTTCCAACTTCTTCCATGTACAGAAGATACAGAAGTCTGAGAACACGCACGAACAGACTCAAAAACAGCTTCTTCCCAGCTGTTACCAGACTCCTAAATTACCCTCTTATGGACTGACCTCATTCACACTACACCCTGTATGCTTCATCTGATGCCGGTGCTAATGTAGTTACATTGTATACCTTGTGTTTCCCTATTATGTATTTTCTTTTATTTTCTTTTCTTCCCATGTACTTAATGATTTGTTGAGCTGCTCGCAGAAAAATATTTTTCACTCTACCTTGGTACAATAATCAAATCCAATCCAATACCGCTGAGAGGACCACAGGATAGTCCTTTGCAGAGTTTCTATCCAGGCTACGCAGGATTGCGGAGTACTGTGACTATGCTGAGACCTTGTCAGAAATGTTACGCGACTGTCTGATGTTAACAATGCGGCCACCCAGAGAAAGTTGTCAGCTGAGTCAACATTGACAACAGGCCATTTTCAACAGGCCATTCAAATAGAATTGTCCCGAGAGAGCGCAGAACTGGGAGTGCAGGAGGTACAGGGAATGGTGGGCAACATAGACAGCTCCCAGGCGAGTTGCGGGCATTTTCCTCAAAGCTGTCGGAATGTAGCATGGATGACGGTATCCTCTTGTAGGGGTTGAGTGTGATTGTCCCGGAAAAAGGACAGGAGCTGATACTAAGGGATACAATGGGCATCCAGGTGTGACCAAAATGAAAATGTTGGCCCAGAGTTATGTCTGGTGGCCAGGCCTCGATACCGACATTGAGAAGGTGGCCCAAAACTGCTCCATTTGCCAGGAGCATCAGAAGCTTCCGCCTGCCGCGTCCCTACATCACTGGGAATGGCCAGGGCGGCCTTGGGCGCGCTTGCATGCGGATTTCGCCGGCCCTTTTCAAGGATCCATGTTCCTTCTATTAATCGATGCCCAGTCTAAATGGCTAGAGGTGCATAAGATGGTAGGCACAACGTCCTGTTCAACGATCGAGAAGATGCGCTTGTCTTTCAGTACGCATGGCCTCCCCGAGGTACTCGTTACGGACAACGGCACTCCTTTCACAAGTGAGGAGTTTGCGAGGTTCATGAAGATTAACAACATACGCCATATCTGCACTGTCCCATACCAGCCGGCTTCAAATGGGTTGGCGGAGCACCGCAGTGCAGACATTCAAATGGGGCCTAATGAAGCAGTCTTCTGGGTCTATGGACACGAGACTGGCTCGTTTTTTGTTTTCATACAGGACCACCCCACATGCGGTGACTGGGGTAGCTCCCGCGGAACTCCTAATGGGCCGGCGACTTTGCACCCGCCTTAGCATGGTTTTCCCGGACATTGCTGCAAAAGTACGCCGCACTCAAGAACGGCAGGGGCATGGCCTTTCTTGGCATCGGCCAATTTGGCAGTTTGCGCCCAGTAACCCAGTGTTCGTTCAAAATTTTGCTGGTGGAGCCCAGTGGGTCCCTGGCGTTATCTTTTGCCGAACGGGCCCTATCTCTTACCAGGTGCAAGCCCAGGGTCGTCTCCAGCATGTAGAACACGTTTAGTCCAGAAGGCCATCCCTTCAAAGATTCCCTGCCCCCAGAGCTCACATCTACAGTTGCAGAGGCCAGACACAGTGGAAAGTATTCCTCACAATCTTCCTCTGGTGCCGCACTCAAAACCTGCGCAGGTCGTTGCAGAACCCGCGTGGTGATAGGGGCGCCGAGTTGACGGAGGCAGTGGATTCTGACTCCGAGATGGAGACACAGGACGCCTCAGAGGGGGAGTCCTCGGGCCCACGTTACGCCGTTTATCATGGAAGCGCCAATCTCCATCCCATTACACACCGCCCGATCCACCGCCTCGTGCAAATGGTGTCCGGCCTGCGACAAAAAGAGTCCGACGCCCTCCTTCGCCAGGGTCTTCGGTGGATTCTTTGGACTTTGGTTGGGGGGGGGGGGGGGATCTTATAACCTGCCTGCTTACCACTGGCTGGGTCTAATGGCAATCCCACAATCCTGAGGGAGTGTGAGGGCGGAGAAAACATTAGCAGATTCCCTGCATAAATAGAGCTGGCCAGTATGGAACCAGCAAGAGAGGAGAGGGCAGCAAGGGAGTTACTGCTGCTGTTATGTTATTGTTAATAAATGTTATTTCTTTCTATTCTACAACGTGTGCTGGATTCTTTGTGGCTCTCTCAAAATTTATCATGGCCAATCCACCTAACCAGTACATCTTTGGACTGTGGGGGGGAAACAAAAGCACCTGGAGGAAACCCATGTAGACACGGGGAGAACATGCAAACTCCTCACAGGCAGTGACCTCAGGCCAGAATTGAGCACCTGTCAGGCAACAGTCCTAACTGTGCCATCCACCTGCCCATTTCCTGCCCCCACCTTAAATCTATGCCCCCCCCCCCCCCCCCCCCCGTTTACTGACCCCCCTGCTGAGGGGAAACATTTCTTCCTAACCACCATATCTATGCCCTTCATAATCTAATACACCTCTATCAGGTTTCCTCTCAGCCTTCTCTGCTCAAAGGAAAAAAAAAGCAGCCTATCCAGTCTCTCTTGATAGTTGAAACACTTCAGCTCAGGCAACATCTTGGTACATCTCCCATGCATCCTTTCTAGTGCAATCGCATTCTTCCTGTAGTGTGGTGGCCAGAACTGCACACAGTAGTACTCCAACTGTGGCCTATGCTGTGTTCTGTGATATAACCATTGTAATGATATACACAGAACATCTAGTTGTTTAACTAGAAAGCTGATTTATTAACAAACATGTGGAAAGACAACTAATAAACTATGATACAGACAATGGCTTCTAAATGAACTCAGTGAATTCTCATGGAGCTACGCTAAGTGCGACTATCTACTTGTATGACTTACTACCAACTGGCGGGTGTCTCCAGTCACATGATAGATGTCTGATGCCACCTGCTGGTCAGATGTCATACCGATAACTATGTACACTGATATGCAACTATATACATAAATGGAGTGAAACGAAAATCACTTATTTTCATAAGTAAGCTTCAAATGAAGTTACTGTTAAAAGTCCCTAGTCGCCACATTCTGGCACCTGTTAAGGGAGGCTGTTACGGGAATACGAACCATGCTGCCAGCTTGCCTTGGTCTGCCTTCAAAGCCAGCAATTAGCCCAGTGAGCTAAACAGCCCCATACATGCAGATCATCACATCCCCCTTCCTTTGGGAGTATTAATATTTACAAACGTGACTGTTCTTTAAACAACCTAATATGCATGATAACTTTGAATATATATTGTACACAGTCTTTTACAAGTTCAGTCTGTCAGGTTTGCGACGTAATCTGTTTGATCGCCTGATGATGGCTGAATCGGTGATTGAGTTCTACCTTAATTTGTTGCTGATATTCCTGCTTGTTCCGTATTCACTGCAGCGGATGCTTCTCTGATCGCTGGCTCTGTTGGGTGGTCTGTGTCCTATTCAAGTATTTTGGGATTACATACCAGCACGAAAGGCCGTTGCACTTTCGATTACTTCGAAACCTTTTGATAGCGCTCTTCGATTTCTTCGCAAGACTGAGCCATCCTCAGTAAGAACCAGAAACAAATGTGGGCCTGCCGGTTGCAAAACCTTTGCAAGTCTTCACCATCCATTTCCATTGGCATCCTCGAGTCTGACGGTATCACTTGGATGCAGTGATTGGAGCTTCCTTGTGGATCTGTCATAGAACACTTTCTGCCTCCTCTTTTGAAGAAGTAGTTTCCACTTCAGTACTTGATCCACAGGGTGAGTTGCAATGGAAGGCATGGCTGTCCGCATCTGCCTATTCATTAGCAGCTGTGCTGGTGACAGTCCATTGACAAGGGCACCGAACGGTAGCTTAGAATCACCAGATAGATGTCTCCTGGCTATCAATGGTCTTTTCTAGCAGCTGTTTTACAATGTGCAGACTGTTTTCTGCCTTCCAGTTTTACTGGAGATCTAAAGGACTTGAGGTGATCTGTCTAAAATCATAGTGACGGACAAATTCAGTCCACTCATAATTTTTGAAACAAGGACCATTGTCAAACATAACAATGCTTGTTATGCCATGCCGGGCAAATATCGTTTTAGCATGTTGCATGGCACACCGAGCAGTCGGGTTCACCAACTGTGCAACCTCTGGATAGTTTGAGAAGTAGTCAATAACTACAAGATATTCCTTCCCATTGAAATGGAAAAGAACCATGCCCACTTTCTGCCACGGGCGTGCGATGATTTCACCCACATGTATTGGCTTTTTGCTTTGCTTGCATTGGAATTTTTGATATGTATCACAATGTTCGACCATGCCTGCAATGTTCAGGGTGATACCTGGCCAATAGTTGGTATCCCTGCGCTTGCACTTCCCAATACCCAGGTATACTTCGTGGAGCTTGAGCATGAACGGCCTCAAGGATTGCGGAATGACAATTCTGAGCTGTTGCAGAAGAAGGCCATTTGCCTCACTCAATTCTCACTCATTGTAGTAACCCCTGCAGGAACCCGAAGGCCATCCCCCTCAGAGACATTTGATTACCTTTTGTAGGACTGCACCCTTGACTGTTTCTGCCTTTATTCGGCGAGACTTCTCATTGGAGACTGGAAGCGACGCAGCGACGGGATTGACATGTAGTTGCACATCCTCATCAACCAGATGTACCTCTTTGATGCTCATGGCTTGAGAAAGTGGGCGGGATTCTCTGATCCTGAGGCTAAGTGTTTATGCCCTCGTAAGCGCCATTGCGTTTCTCGACGGTGTCAACATGGCCTCAGGATCAGCAATTCTGGCCCCTACAGGGGGCCAGCATGGCACTGGAGCGGTCCTCGCCTCTCCAGCTGCTGATCCTGGCGTCAACTGGGCGCTGCAGGGTCCGTGCAAGTGCAGTGGTACTGGCACCAATGCACGCATGCGCAGTGGGACCGGCGCCAACGTGCGCATGCGCAGTGGCTCCCTTCTCCGTGCCAGCCCCGACGCAACATGGCGTAGGGCTAAAGGGGCCAGCGCGGAAGAAAGGAGGCCCCCAGCCTGAGAGGCCGGCCCACCGATTGGTGGGCCCAGACTGCGGGTCAGGCCACAGTGGAGGCCCAACCCGGGGTTGGAGCCCCCCTCCCTCCCCACAGGCTGCCCCTGGGGCGAGGTCCCGCCGGGTAAGAACACACGTACGTCAGCGGGACTCCGGTTTTTTGCTACGGCCGCTCGGCCCTTCCCAGACCGAGAATCGGCGGGGGGGCGCTCCGACCGGCTCCAATATCGGCGATTCTCCAGAGAATCGCGTCCCAGCATCGGGGCGGCGTGGCGTGATTTGCACCGGTCGCGGTGATTCTCCGGCCCAGCCCTGGGCTGAGAGAAACCCACCCAGTGTGTCTGCGACAGAAAGGTGCTTGTCTGGTGTATAGATGAGGTCAAAATTGTAGCACTGGAGCTTCATCATCATGCGCTGGATTCTCGGGGACATTTGGCACAAATTCTTCTGCACAGTGGATACAAGTGACCTGCGGTCAGTCTCTACCAGAAACATCAGACGCCCATGCTCATAATCATAGAACTTTGCCAAATCTGTGACTAATCCAGGGCATTCTTTTTGGACATCTCTCTGGACATGTATGTTGCAAGCGTTGTTTTTGAATAGGTGCAAATCACCTGGAGTAGGGCAGTTGAGTCACCACTGGGAATTTGGGAATAGTGTAAAAGCAAGGGGGCCTGAGCAGAGCGCTTCTGAAAGGGAGTGGCATTTGACTAGAGTGGCTTAATTGGAAATTTGGAGATGGTGGGAATACGGAGAAGAGGGGGGAAGGACCTAATATATAAAATTAATATAAAAATATATAGGTGACTAAGAAATGTAAATAATAAGATTTAAGTTGCAGCTATTGGCCTTCAAACATTCAGGGAGATATTGAAGGGCACATATGCAGGCAAATCTCAGAGAAATGTACGAATAATAGTGTTATAATAGTAGGGGATTTCAACTTCACCTATATTAACTGGGATAGTCAAAGTGTGAAAGGCTTAGAGGGGCAGAATTCTTAAAATACATCCAGGAGAGCTTTTTATACCAGTATGTAGAAAGCCTTGCAAGAGAGGGGCTGTGCCGGACTGAGTTTTAGAGAATGAAGCCGGGCAAGTGGTAGAGGTTTCAGCGGGGGAGCATTTGGTGACAGTGACCATAACTCAGGAGGATTTAAGGCAGTTATGGAAAGGAACAAAGACGGACCAGATACAAATTTTCTGAATTAGTGCAAGGCAAATTTTATGAGGATAAGACAGGATCTGGCCAAAGTCGACTGGGAGCAGCTACTTGTGGGAAAATCTACATTGGAATAGTGGGATTAATTTAAAAACGGAACAAAGTATAAGGCCTACATGTTTCCATAAAGGTGAAGAGTGGGAGCAACAAGTCCTCATTGATGGTACACAATTCTTCAAGGATACCCGATGGAAAGAAGAGGCCGGAAAAGGAGCCTGAGAAAACAATACCAGCAATCTAGAATCCAAGGACTGATCCTTCCTCCTGGGAAGTCATATCAGACTCAAAACACTAACTCTGTTTCTCTCCAAACAGAAGCTGTCAAACTTTGCTGAGTTTTTCTGGCACTTTTTTGATTTTATATCACCTCAAGCACTTTCCTTACATCCTTGGCCAAGAAATCATGGGCGGGATTCTCCCGTACCCGGCGGGGCGGGGCGTCCCGGCGGGACGGAGTGGCGTGAACCACTGCGGTGTCGGCCCGCCCCAAAGGTGCGGAATCCTCAGCACCTTCAGGGGCTAGGCCGGCACCAGAGTGGCTTGCACCCCGGCGGCCGGTGTGGAAGGCCTTTGGCGCCGTGCCAGCCGGGGCAGAAGGGACTCCGTTGGCCGGCGCGGGTCCGCGCATGCACAGGAGCATCAGCGGCGCAGGGGGGGGGGGGTTCCCCAAGCGTCGGCCATCGTGGAGGCTGACACGGCCAACACATAGGAAAAGAGTGCCCCCACGGCACAGGCCCGCCCGCGATCGGTGGGCCCCAATCGTGTGCCAGGCCACCGTGGGGGCAGCCCCTGGGGCCAGATTGCCCTGTGCCCCCCTAGGACCCCGGAGCCTGCCCGTGCCACCAGGTCCCGCCAGTAAGGGACCTAGTCTAATCTAGGCAGGCGGGACTGGCCAAGAACCAGCGGGACTTCGGCCTATCGCGGGCCGGAGAATCGCCGGGGGGGGGCTGCGAGCGGCCGCCGATCGGTGCTGCGCGATTCCTGCCCCCCCGCCGATTCTCCGACCCGTCGGGGGGTCGGACAATCCCGCCCCATATCTCCCTCCTAGCTTCAATCTCTCTTAAGCACCTTCTTTACATCCTTGGCCAAGTAATCCATGTCTCTTTCCTTGGTTTAAACTACTGGGGAGGCAATGGTGTAGTGGTATTGTCACTGGGCTAGCAATCAAGATTCAGGGTAATGCTCTGGGCCTGGGTTCAAATCCCACCATGGTTGATTTTGAATTCAATAAAAGAAAATTTAGCAGTGCTACAGTGATGTAAGCAGATGCATACCTACTGTCACCTGAGATGTTGTATCACATTATGTAACTTCAGAATCTGTCTCCATACTAATATTTCCTATCAGTTACATGCACTCTGAAGTTATTAGCATATGGATATTAATGCATTTGTCTGTCATTCGTTCTCTGTTATTTCAATTGAATGGTTGAGCGAGTTATTTAAAATTACCTGGATGTTCAATGTAAGACCCATTGTAAGAATTTTCACATTACTTATCTTCCCCTTTAACAAACTGAGATAATAGCACATTAGAAGAGATTTGTGATTAGATAATCAGGTCAAGTTTTGAAGTAACCAATTAATCAGATAGAAGATGATCAAGGTTGTTTTGCTTTAATGGTTTAAAATGTGTTGTAAAATTGCAATAAAAAACTGAATCCTTGGAAAAGGACAACACATAATGCCAATGAAGGCTAAAAAACGTAACCAGAGCAATCAATACAGTCCATTTATCTCCCTTCAAACAGACGAATGTCCAAATATTGATGTGGCATCTAATCAGAACTGCAAAGCTCAAGGTGAACTGATCAGCACATCAAAGGTCAAGGCTGTACTACTTGAAATACTCTGAAAGATAACACAATTTTTATTCAACGTAACTGAATAAAGAAAACTGCAATGTGTTTATTGAAATTTAACATATTTCTATTTCATGAAATGGACAATCATGCCAATCTATTACATACTTAAAGCCTATGTGGGGATACAACCAGTTCATAATAACACATGAAGCCGATTTCATTGTAATTACTTAATCAGGTTGGATGAGACCTGGACAACATATGCGAGACAGGCAAAAGTGCTGAACAGTTTCTACCTTCCCTGTCTCAGACATACCCTCGGTATATGCCATTAACTGAGGGGTCATGAGGGGTCCATCAACATATACTCATTGCTGAGCTGATGGGTCTACGTTGAGGTTTGGCCATATTCATCGGATGGATGACAGCCATCTACCCCAAATCTTCTGTACAATAAGCTGGTCACTGAGTTGCCACTTCCTGGGTGTTCACACCTCTGCTACAAGGGAAGCTGCAAGTGAGAAATCAAGGTTCTGAACATTAACACTCCCAACTGGAAGATAGTTGCTGATGACTATGACCCTGGAGGCTGACTATTCGGAAGGAAAATGTATGTGGAAACGAAAACTTCAACTGGCCACAAAGAGGGCCCAGAGAAAACAGGGGCCAGTGAATCCTACACCTTCTCAACCCCCTGTGTTCCTCTGCAGCAACTGTGGCAGAGGCTGCCATGCTAGAGTGGGGCTCCTGAGTCACACAGGCAAAGTTTAACACTGAGTTGATCACCATTTAGCATATCATCATTTTATGAAATGGAAGGCTGCCATCAAATGTCATCTGATGAAGGAGCTACGCTCCGAAAGCTAGTGATTCCAAATATAACTGTTGGACTTTAACCTGGTGTTTAAGACTTCTTAATGTACCCAACCCAGTCCAGCGCCAGTATCTCCACATCATGAATCCCACATCAGACTCCTCAATCATAAGAGGATCCACAGACAACTTTCACATTCCAAAGCAACAAAGAGTCCCCACCAAAACCATATCCAGGATTATATGAAGAATTAGGGGCCAAACCACTGCTATTTCCCTTGGCATAGGAACATAGGAATTAGGCAATTCAGTCCCTTGAGCCTGTTCCGCCACTCAATCAAGTTATGGCTGATCTCTTCCTGGTCTCAAAATGACCTCCCCACCTGTTCCCCTTATCCCTTTAACCCATTCTTCAGAATCAGAAATATATGTATCTCCTCTTGAAATCATTTAGCAACTCATGATCCACTGCACTATGGGGCAGTGAGTTCCACAAATTCACCACCTTCTGCGAGAAGTAGTTTCTCCTCATCTCACTTCTAAATCTACCACCTCTCTACCTTTATCTGTGACTTCTTGTTCTAGATTTCCCCAAAAGGGGAACATTTAGACTAGGTTTATCTTATCAATCCCTGTTAGTATTAATACTCCTCGGTCAGATCCCCTCTCATCCTTCTGAACTCCAGCGAGTATAAGCTCAAAATGTTTAATCTCTCTTTATATGTCAACCCTTTGATCCAGAATCAATGTTTAGCCATGGAACATTTTTCTCCCTTTTACAATCCCTCTTCCTCTTAGGAATATACTTTAATTGAGAGGTATTTAATATCTCACTGAATGGGCAGCATGATGGCGCAGTGGGTTAGCCCTGTTACCTCACGGCGCCGAGGTCCCAGGTTCGATCCTGGCTCTGGGTTACTGTCCGTGTGGAGTTTACACATTCTCTCCGTGTTTGCGTTGGTTTCGCCCCCACAACTCAAAGATGTGCAGGGTAGGTGGAATCGCCACGCTAAATTGCCCCTTAATTGGAAAAAATTAATTGGATACTCTAAATTTATAAGAGAAAAAAAATCTCCCTGAACATCCATCAATGTTCCTCAACTCTTCTACCCTCAATTATTTGTGCCCAATCTATTAGGGCCAAATTTTTCCTCAGACCTGTATAATTACCTCTGCCCAACGCTAAAACTCTAGTATGGCTCTCTGCCTTCTCTTGCTCAATCTGAATTTGAAATTCTAGCATGCTGTGATCACTCCTTCCAAGAGGATCTTTAAAGACAAAACTATTTATCAACCTTCCTTTGTTACTTAATACTAAATCTAAAATAGCCTGCTCCCTGGTTGGCTCCAGAACATATTGCTCGAAGAAACAATCCCTCATACAATCTATGAAGTCTCCCTTGAGGCTTCTCTTGCCAATTTGATTCATCCAGTCAATATGCATGTTAAAATCACCCATGATTATGTTGTGCCTTGCTGACAAGCCCTCATTATTGCTTGGTCTATACCATGCCCCACTTTGGAAGTATTGGTCGGGGGCCTGTAAATTACTCCTACCAAGGATTTTTTCCCCTTGTCTTTTATTTCCACCCAGTTTGATTCAACATTTTGACACTTAGTGCCAATATCATTTCTTAACACAGCCTTGATGACATCTTTAACCAACAAAGCAACTCCACCCCTTGTTCTATCTTATCTATCCTTACAGAACTCTGAATTTGTATATGGATATCATCAGGGCATGGAAACAGTTCTACTTTCAGTACTACCATTGTTTTTTCAGTACAATTTCTTTATCTATAGTTATTGGGCGGGATTCTCCGTGAATCGGCACGATGGCCCGACACCGGAGCCAAAAACAGCGTGAAACACTCCAGCGTCAGGCCCCCCGGAACGTCGAGAATTCTCCGGCCGGGAATGGGCTAGCAGCGGCGTGAAGCCATTCACGACGGCATCACCCGTCACAGACACGCGTGGCATCAGTGACGCCCCGTGGCGTCGCAGCACAAAAAATGACCCTCCCCGGAGACCCGGCAAAATGGCCGCCCGCCGTGCAGCGCTGAGGTTCCAGGAGTGCGACATCGAGGTGCTCCTGGATGCAGTGGAGCAGAGGAGGGAGGCTCTGTACCCTGGACACGGCCGCAGGGTCGCACCACGCCTCAGCCGGTGCCTGTGGAGGGAAGTGGCAGAGGCGGTCAGTGCCGTGGCTGTAACAGCAAGGGCAGGCGTCCAGTGTCACAAGAAGGTCAATGAACTTGTCAGGGCAGCCAGGGTGAGTACCCCCCCCCCCCCCCCCCTCGACTGACAGGGGGTGCAACTGACATGGCTGCACCCATCCATGCAGGCTGCATTGGCAGGATGGGTTGTGAACCTCTGCCAACACACACAACCGCTGGTCCGTATGTATATATCTGCCTAACACGGTTGCCCTTTATCCCTGCCACCCTGCCGCCCCCCACAGGAGAAGCTCACACACAACAACCAAGAGTGTGAGAGAACCGGAGGGGATCCACCCTAACAGCGACCACTCACCATTCATGAAGAGAGGGCCCTGGACCTTGCAGGCGGACCCGAGGACCGGGAGGTTGCGGATGCAGAGGATAGGGGCGCACCACCAAGTGAGACCCCCCACTGCCTGCCCCCCTTTCCCCTTCCCCCTTCCCCATCCCACCTTCTCCCTTATCTCCCCTTTCCCCATATCCCCCTTTTTCCCATATCCCCTCATCCCCATATCTCTCCTTCCCCCTATCCCCCTTCCCCCATATCCTGCCTTCCCCCATATCCCCCCTTCTCCCATCCCCCCATCCCCATATCCCCATTCCCCCATATCTCCCCTTCGCCCGTATCCCCCTTTCCCCCATATCACACCTTCCCCCATGTCCCCCCCCTTCCCCATATCCCCACTTCCCCCTATCCCCATCTGTGTGTCTAACCATGCATGCCGTATTGCGTATTGCAGGACCAAACTACAACCCACCCGTCCCCATGGATGCCGACCGCCCCCAGGACGTTCCAGGTCGGCCAGGGACAGACCTGGAGCGGCAGATGGACGCCGCCCCCATCTAGTGCAAGTGTGGCGACGCCGGCGGGCCACACACAACGATGAGGAGGGCAGCCACAGCAACGGGCCCCCGTCGCAGCGACCCAGGACACTGACGCCCGAGACACACGCACCCAAGAGACCCACATACAGAATACACCCACCCAGGACACACCCTCCCAGGGCACACCCACACAGGGCACACCCACCCAGGACACACCCACACAGGGCACACCCACCCAGGACACACCCTCCCAGGGCACACCCACACAGGGCACACCCACCCAGGACACACCCTCCCAGGGCACACCAACCCAGGACACACCTACCCAAGACACACCAACCCAGGGCACACCAACCCAGGACACACCTACCCAAGACACACCAACCCAGGACACACCTACCCAGGACACACCCACACTGGGCACACCCTCACAGGACACACCTACCCAGGACACACCCACCCAGGACACACCCACACAGGACACACCCACACAGGGCACACCCACACAGGGCACACCCACACAGGGCACACCCACACTGGGCACACCCACACTGGGCACACCCACACTGGGCACACCCACACAGGGCACACCCACACTGGGCACACCCACACTGGGCACACCCTCACAGGACACACCTACCCAGGACACACCCACCCAGGACACACCCACCCAGGACACCCCCCCCCCAGGACACACACCCCCAGGACACACCTACCCAGGACACACCTACCCAGGACACACCCACCCAGGACACACCCACCCAGGACACTGACGCCCAGGACACTGATGCCCAGGACACTGATGCCCAGGACCCTAACACACAGGACCCTAACACACAGGACCCTAACACACAGGACCCTAACACACAGGACCCTAACACACAGGACCCTAATACACAGGACCCTAACACACAGGACCCTAACACACAGGACCCTAACACACAGGACAGTGACACACACGACACCCACACACAGGGGACGGATGGACAGGAGTCACCACTCCAGGGGACCCTGGACTTCGGGTCAGATGAGGAGCACGTCATAACTCCACTGCTTTCTCCAACACCCTCCACTATCGCAGAGACCCACATACAGGACACACCCCCCCAGGACACACCCACCCAGGACACCCCCCCAGGACACACCCACCCAGGGCACACCAACCCAGGACACCCCCCCAGGACACCCCCCCCCCCAGGACACACCCACCCAGGACACACCCACACAGGACACACCCCCCCCCCAGGACACACCTACCCAGGGCACACACACCCAGGACACACCTACCCAGGACACACCTACCCAGGACACCACCCCAGGACACACCCACCCAGGACACACCCCCCCCAGGACACACCCACACAGGACACCCCCCCAGGACACACCCACCCAAGACACACCCACCCAGGGCACACCAACCCAGGACACCCCCCCAGGACACACCCACCCAGGACACACCCACACAGGACACACCCACCCAGGACACACCCACACAGGGCACACCTACCCAAGACACACCCACCCAGGGCACACCTACCCAGGACACCCCCCCCCCAGGACACACCCACCCAGGGCACACCAACCCAGGACACCCCCACAGGACACACCCACCCAGGACACACCCACACAGGACACACCCACCCAGGACACACCCACACAGGGCACACCTACCCAAGACACACCCACCCAGGGCACACCTACCCAGGACACCCCCCCCCCCAGGACACACCCACCCAGGACACACCCACCCAGGACACACCCACCCAGGACACACCCACACAGGGCACACCCACACAGGGCACACCCACCCAGGGCACACCCACCCAGGGCACACCCACCCAGGACACACCCACACAGGGCACACCCACACAGGGCACACCCACCCAGGGCACACCTACCCAAGACACACCTACCCAGGACACTCCTACCCAGGACACACCCACCCAGGGCACACACCCCCCCCAGGACACACCCACCCAGGGCACACCTACCCAAGACACACCCACCCAGGACACACCTACCCAGGACACACCCTCCCAGGGCACACCAACCCAAGACACACCCACCCAGGACACACCCTCCCAGGGCACACCAACCCAGGACACACCTACCCAGGACACACCCACCCAGGACACTGACGCCCAGGACACTGATGCCCAGGACACTGATGCCCAGGACACCGACGCCCAGGACACTGATGCACAGGACCCTAATACACAGGACCCTAACACACAGGACCCTAACACACAGGACAGTGACACACACGACACCCACACACAGGGGACGGATGGACAGGAGTCACCACTCCAGGGGACCCTGGACTTCGGGTCAGATGAGGAGCACGTCATAACTCCACTGCTATCTCCAACACCCTCCACTATCGCAGAGACACTCACCTCGGTTGGGCACTTTAGCGATGAGGCAACTGGGACACTAACTGGCACAACCGTCCCAGTACAGCAGGTGGAGGCAGGAGCAGCCGAGGGGCCGGGCGGTCGGAGGTCAGCCTGGCGCAGGTAACCATCTGCCGCTCTGATGGGCCTCGGTTCCTGGAGTTACCGCACCCACCCATAGACCCGATGCAGTCAGGGACCAAGGGACGATCGAAGGGGGTGACGGCCGGCTTGCAGCAGCTGCAGATGCAGGTGGAGGAGTCCACCCGCGTGCAGGAGCTGGGAGTGGTGCCGTTCATGTGTGCCACCCAAGCTGAAACTGCACGGGTGGCATCCATGTGGAGGCAATGGGTACGATGGTGTCAGACATGGGGAGCAGTATGCAAGGCCTGGGGTTTTCCGTGGAGGCAGCGTCTGTGGCCCAGGACATGGCTGCCCTCTCACAGGCAGCCATGAGCCAGAGCCAGCAGCAGATCGCAGAGGCGCTCAACGTTGTGGCCCAGTCTCACCAGGCCATGGCCCAGTCTCTGCAGGCAGTGGCCCAGTCTCTGCAGGCAGTGGCCCAGTCTCTGCAGGCAGTGGCCCAGTCTCTGCAGGCAGTGACCCAGTCTCAGCAGGCAGTGGCCCAGTCTCTGCAGGCAGTGGCCCAGTCTCTGCAGGCAGTGGCCCAGTCTCAGCAGGCAGTGGCCCAGTCTCTGCAGGCAGTGGCCCAGTCTCTGCAGGCAGTGGCCCAGTCTCTGCAGGCAGTGGCCCAGTCTCTGCAGGCAGTGGCCCAGTCTCTGCAGGCAGTGGCCCAGTCTCTACAGGCAGTGGCCCAGTCTCTACAGGCAGTGGCCCAGTCTCTGCAGGCAGTGGCCCAGTCTCTGCAGGCAGTGGCCCAGTCTCTGCAGGCAGTGACCCAGTCTCAGCAGGCAGTGGCCCAGTCTCTGCAGGCAGTGGCCCAGTCTCTGTAGGCAGTGGCCCAGTCTCAGCAGGCAGTGGCCCAGTCTCTGCAGGCAGTGGCCCAGTCTCTGCAGGCAGTGGCCCAGTCTCTGCAGGCAGTGGCCCAGTCTCTGCAGGCAGTGGCCCAGTCTCTGCAGGCAGTGGCCCAGTCTCTACAGGCAGTGGCCCAGTCTCTGCAGGCAGCGGCCCAGTCTCTGCAGGCCATTGCTGGAGCAGCGGCGCCATTGCCCAGGTGCTGCCCGGCGTCGCCCAGACACAGACAGGGATGGCCAACTCCCTGAGCTCCATGGCTGCAAACTTGCAGACCCTTGTTGATACCAGGGCGGGCCTCCAGGACTTACAGCGCCAGGTGTGTGGGGGGGGGGGGGGGGGGGGGGGGGGGGGGGGATTGTTTGGATGTTTCGGGTCCGTTCACATCCCTGGACCGAAGTAGAGGCCCGGGAGCCAGGAGGAGGAGGAGCTGGGGCCCGTCCCGTGGTCCCCCTGTAGGGAGGTCCTGGAACACCATGACACCTCAGACTCCCCCCATTCCTTCCCAGATGCATCCAGTGGGCAACGGGCAGGACAGGCTGGTAGCTCGCCATCCCAGTCACCTGACCTGCAACCTGGCCCATCTGGGCCGGGCTGCCCCAGGAAACGGCCGCCAAAGGGGACCCTAGTCACAGGGTAGGAATCACTGGAGTGCACCTCCAGGAACCACCTAGACGTAGTCATAGGGCCCGTAAAGCCAGACAATTGGACACTGAGTAAGCTGGCACGGGTGCAGACACAATTAGGTTTGGGGGCAAGAAGCACTTATTAAAATCACTTTCACACACTACAGAAGCTGCCTTTGTGCTCTGTCCGATGCGTGCGGAGGTGTGTGAGATGAGCGCCAGTGTGTGTGTGAGGGGTGATAGAACAGCGGCCTAAGTTAAGTGTGTCGCCCCTTTCCCCGACTCTCGCCCGGGTCCCCCTCCCCCCCTCTCCCCCTCCCCATGCCCTCCTCCTCGCTTTCGCGCCATCTCCCCCTCCCTCTCTCCCTCCCCCCTCTCCCTGCAATGGTCGCGACTGTTGCAAGCTGGCACCTGGCCAGGCGGACACCCGACCCACACCCCCCCCCCCACAGTCCTCCTCGGCCAGCACCCTCCCCATCACTCGCCCTCCCCGGCCCACCCCTCTCCTCCCTGGCATGCACCCTCTGCTCCCCCTCCCCTCCCCCCCTCTCCCCCTCCCCTCCCCCCCTCTCCCCCTCCCCCCGCCCTCCCCTCCCCTCCTCTCCCCCTCCCCCCACCCCTCCCCTCCCCCCTCTCCCCCCTCCCCCCCCCCTCCCCTCCCCTCCCCTCCCCATCCCCCCTCCACCCCGCCCCTCCCCTCCCCTGCCCCTCCCATCCCCCCTCCACCCCTCTCCTGCCCCTCCCCTCCCTTTCCCCTTCCCACTCCTCCGTGCTCCTCCGCCTCTTCTCCTCCTCCCTTCTCCCTCTCGCTCACTTCATCCCTCCTCTCCGCCCTCGCCCCTTTCCCTCCCCTCCTCACCTCCCCCTTTCTGATACCAACCCCCCTCTCACTTCCCCTCTCCCCCTCCCTCACCTTCTCCCTGCCCTCTACCTCCTCTCCCCCTCTCCCCTACTCCCTTCCCTGTCCCTCCCCCCTCCCCATCCCCCCCTCCCCTCCCCTCCCCCCCTCCCCCTCTCCCCCCTCATCTCCCTCTCCCACTCTCCCTCCCCCTTCTCCCCTCCCCCTCCCCCTCCTCCTCCTCCTCCTCCCCCCTCTCCCCCCTCACCCCTCTCCCTCCTCCCCCTCCCCCTCCCCTCTCCCCCTCCCCCTCCCTCCCCCTCTCTCCTCTCCCTCCCCCCTATGGTGAATGTATTACTGTGACCATTCACCATTACATTACATTGTATTATGTTGGTGTTGTGGACTCCGCCACTGGCTCCCACCCTTTGGGGAGGTATATAGATCTGCAGCCTGTAGGTGGCTCTCAGTGCAGAGCAGTCGCAGGCAGGCACAGTTCTAGCTGATTAAAACCACTGTTCACTTCAACTCTCCGTCTCGTGTGAATTTATGGTCGCATCAATTTAATCCGCTACAATATCGCTATGGAAGCAGCCTTCAAACCTGACCGACTGGAACTCGACCCACAGGCAGCTGAAGCCAAAGGAAATTTTTCACACTGGCTACGCTGTTTTGAGGCCTACGTCGCCATCGCCTCCTCGCCCTTCGTCACCGACGAACAGAAACTAAGTCTCCTCCATGCCCGGGTGAGCCACAGAATCTCCGTACAGATCGAGGAATCGGCCACGTACGCAAACACGATCGCGATCCTGAAAAGGTAGTATGTGAGGCCGGTGAACGAAGTGTTCACGCGGCATCTCCTCACCAAGCGCCGTCAACACCCCGGGGAATCACCGGAGGAATACTACGCGACCTGAACGTACTCGCTAGAAATTGCAACGACAAGGACATCACGGCCTCGCAGCATATGGAACTCGCCATCTGGGACACCTATGTGGCTGGAGTCCGGTCCAACTACATCAGACAGCGCTTGCTCGAAAAGGCACGCTCGACCTAGACAAGATAGTAAAACTATCCACCTCCTTAGAAGTAGCGTTTCAGAGCCTCAATGCTTTCCCCTCCGACCACGCGATCCCCTTATGGACGCCCAATCAGAGGGTGCCCCAGGCCTGTGCCGCGCGGCTGCCCTCCCAACCCGGGTGGGCTGCCCTGCTATTTCTGCGGCCAGAACCAGCACCCCAGGCAGCGTTGCCCAGCTTGGAACGCGACCTGTAGCGACTGCGGCAAGAAAGGACACTTTGCTAAAGTCTGCCTGGCCAGATCCAAAACTCCTAAATCACAGGCCCGACTTTCAGACTCACAGTCCCTCAGACCCCGCATCGTGGCTGTGTGCCTGCTGGTACCGCCCCCTTCGGACGCATCATCAGCCTCGTGCTGTCCGTGGGGGCAGTCATCTTTAACCCTACCCAACACGTGCGACTCATGGGGGCCGCCATCTTTGCCGCCATCTTCAACGCCACCCGACACGTGCGACCGACGGGGGCCGCCATCTTGGCCGCCATCTCCAACGCCGCCCGACACGTGCGACCGACGGGGGCCGCCATCTTGGGACTGCCCCAACACCTACGACCACGCCGGCTACCCGCAGCTCGGCGCGGTCACCCTCGACCAGTCACGGCCCAAGCACCTCAGGAACTCCATGATGACCGTCCGGGTCAATGGGCACGAAACGCCCTGCCTGTTTGACTCTGGGAGCACAGAGAACTTTGTACATCCAGACAGGCGCTGTTCTCTCCAAATTTCCCCTGCATTCCATACAATCTCCCTCACTTCCGGATCACATTCGGTGCAGATCCGGGGGTTATGTGTCGCGAACCTCACAATACAGGGCGCTGAGTACGCCAATTTCAAACTATATGTCCTCCCCGATCTCTGCGCTCCTCTCCTGTTGGGACTGGATTTCCAGTGCAACCTCAGGAGTCTGACCCTGAAGTTCGGCGGGCCCTTACCCCCTCTCACTGTCTGTAGCTTCGCGACCCTGAAGGTTGACCCTCCCCCACTCTTTGCAAATCTCACCCCCGACTGTAAACCCATCACCACCAGGAGCAGGCGGTACAGTGCCCAGGACAGGACTTTTATCAAGTCCGAGGTCCAGCGGCTCTTGCGGGAGGGAGTCATCGAGGCCAGCAATAGCCCCTGGAGAGCCCAGATGGTGGTTGTCAGGACCGGGGAAAAGAACCGGATGGTTGTAGACTACAGCCAGATCATAAACCGGTACACGCAACTCGATTTGTACCCCCTTCCCCGGATAGCGGACATGGCCAATCAGATTGCACACTATCGGGTGTTCTCCACGGTAGATCTGAAGTCCGCATACCACCAGATCCCTATCCGCCCGGAAGATCGCCACTGCACGGCCTTTGAGGTAGACGGCCGCCTCTTCCACTTCCTCCGGGTCCCCTTCGGCGTCATCAACGGAGTTTCGGTCTTCCAAAGAACGCTGGACCAAATGGGGGCCACATTTCCGTCCTTGGACAACGTCACCATCTGTGGCCATGATCAACAGGACCACAATGCCAACCTTCAGAAGTTTCTCCAAACCGCCCAAGCCCTCAACCCAGCCTATAAGAAGGAGAAATGCGTTTTCTGCAGAACCCGACTGGCCATCCTCGGCTATGTCGTGGAAAACGGAATCCTAGGGCCCGACCCTGACCGCATGCGCCCCCTCCTGTAATTCTTCCTCCCCCACTGCCCCAAGGCCCTGAAAAGATGCCTCGGGTTCTTTTTGTATTACGCCCAGTGGGTCCCCAACTTTGCGGCCAAAGCCCGGCCACTGATCAAAGCCACCATCTTTCTCCTGACGGCTGAGGCCCGCCAGGCCTTCAGCCGCCTCAAGGCAGATATTGCCAAAGCCGTGATGCGCGCGGTGGACGAGTCCATCCCCTTCCAAGTAGAGAGTGACGTGTCAGAGGTCACCCTCGCCGCTACCCTTAACCAGGCGGGCAGGCCCGTAGCTTTTTTTTCCTGTACCCTCAACGCCTCCGAGATTCAACACTCCTCAGTCGAAAAAGAAGCTCAAGCCATTGTGGAAGCTGTATGGCATTGGAGGCACTACCTCACTGGTAGGAGGTTCACCCTCGTCACCGACCAACAGTCCGTAGCCTTCATGTTCAACAATACACAGCGGGCAAGATCAAGAATGATAAAACCTTGAGGTGGAGGATCGAACTCTCCACCTCTAATTACGATATTGTATATTGTCCAGGGAAGCTCAACGAGCCCCAAGATGCCCTGTCCCATGGCACATGCGCCAGCGCGCAAGATGACCGACTCCGGGCCATCCACAACGACCTCTGTCACCCGGGGGTCACCCGGCTTCTCCACTATATCCACTACACCGAGGAGGTCAGGGCCATGACCAGGGACTGTCAAATCTGCGCGGAGTGTAAACCGCACTTTTATCGACCAGATAAGGCCCACTTGGTGAAGACATCCCGGCCCTTTGAAAGCCCCATCATCGATTTCAAAGAGCCCCTCCCCTCCACTGATCGCAATGCGTATTTTCTTTACGTCGTTGACAAGTACTCCCGTTTCCCCTTTGCAATCCCTTGCCCCGACATGACCGTGGCCACTGCCATTAAAGCCCTGCATAGTATCTTCACCTTGTTCGGTTTCCCCACTTATGTCCACAGTGACCGGGGCTCCTCGCTTACGAGCGACGAACTGCGTCAGTACCTGCTCGGTAAGGGCATCGCCTCGAGCAGGACTACCAGTTACAACCCCCGGGGAAACGGACAAGTGGAGAGTGAGAACGCGACGGTATGGAAGGCCGTCCTTCTGGCCCTACGGTCTAGGTGTCTCCCAGTTACCCGCTGGCAGGAGGTCTTCCCCGACGCGCTCCACTTCATTAGGTCACTCCTTTGCACAGCCACGAACGAGACCGACTATTTATTTTCGCTAGGAAATCCACCTCCGGGGGTCTCGCTTCCGTCCTGGCTGACGACACCGGGGCCTGTTCTCCTCCAAAAACATGTGAGGAGCCATAAGTCCGACCCCCTGGTCGAGAGGGTCCAGCTCCTTCACACCAACCCCTAGTATGCCTACGTGGTGCACCACGACGGCCGACAAGACACAGTCTCCCTCCGGGACCTGGCACCTGCCGGTTCCCCTGCAACCATCACCTACTACCCCCACCCTACACCGAACACCGCCCTGCCCCTACATGGCCTACGCTCCGCCCCCCCTCCACCCCCTCCCACCATCGCCGACCTACAGGGATGAAGGTCCAGAAGACACGCTCCCGGAGTCAACACCCGTGCCCGCAGCGACGAGTTCAACTCCCGTGCCCATAGCGACGAGTTCAACTCCCGTGCCCGCAGCGACGTGTTCAACTCCCGTGCCCGCAGCGACGTGTTCAACTCCCGTGCCCGCAGCGGCGTGTTCAACTCCCGTGCCCGCAGCGACGTGTTCAACTCCCGTGCCCGCAGCGACGAGTTCAACACCCGTGCCCGCAGTGACGAGTTCAACTCCCATGCCCGCAGCGACGAGTTCAACACCCGTGCCCACAGCGACGAGTTCAACACCCATGCCCGCAGCAACGAGTTCAACTCCCGTGCCCGCAGCGACGAGTTCAACACCCGTGCCCGCAGCGACGAGTTCAACTCCCGTGCCCGCAGCGACGAGTTCAACACCCGTGCCCGCAGCGAAACCAGGGCTCAGGTGATCGCAGCAAATGGTCCGACCCGGCGGGGGTCAGAGAATCCCGCCCACTCTCTCTAATTGCTCTATCTTCTCCTCTCATTTTCACTATTACCCCATTCTGTGAAAATCAAGGTCAAAAATTCAATTAGTATCTCTGGTATTCCTTCATTCTGTGTGACATTGGAACATTACTCCAATGCCAGCCCTTTACACATCAGTGTCAATTATTGGACACTTAACATCAATGAGTGTCAAGGCCAAAATCCTAGAACTCCCACTTTAACAGTACAGTGGTTGTACCTACACCACATGCAAAGGAACAGATAATAATAATAATAATCTTTATTGTCAGAAGTAGGCTTACATTAACACTGCAATTAAGTTACTGTGAAAATCCTCTAGTCGCCACATTCCAGCGCATGCTTGGGTTGTTAAGGAATGGGTTAAGAGACATTCCAATTAGATGTCTCATTGATGTTAAGTGTCCAATAATTGACACTGATATGTAAAGGGGTTGCAGGTGGCTCTCGTGCCATGTGATGTGGTGATAGAGTTTTGTGTATGGTGTGTTCAAGGAAAATAAAGGTGTTTGTGAAAAGGAGCAGAACTCTTGACTCTACTCAACAGCAGCCAGAAGCTAACACGGGTACACGGAGGGAGAATTCAGAATGTCCAAATTACCTAACAGCACGTCTTTCAGGACTTGTGGTAGGAAACTGGAGCACCCAGAGGAAACACACGCACGCACAGGGAGAACGTGCAGACTCCGCACAGTGACCCAAGCTGGGAATCGAATCTGGGACCTGAAGCAGCAGTGCTAACCACTGTGCCAACCAGATCAAGAAGGCAACCCACCTCCACCTTCTCAAGGGCAATAAGGGATGGGCAACAAATGCTGGCCAAGCAACTGATACCCACAACCCATGAATTTATTTTTAAAAATTAAGTTTCTAATATGCTTATCACCAGATACTACACATCAATACATATTCTTTTTAAGTTAATACTACCGTAATGAATTCTAAATTTGACTACAATTTTAGATTATAAACGCAAAGGATGTTTTCATTTACATGAGGTCAGAATTTGTCATCAAAATATCAATGAGGCTGACGGTGTTCATTGTTATTGATAACTAACTGGTACTTCAGATGAGGGGCCGATATAGGGTAAATGCAATATTCAAAAGTTGAGGTACAAGTTGTGCGGCTTCACTGCTAGTTCTGCACAAATGGCAGGGGAAGGGTTTGGAGTAATGCCAGGGCCAGCCTGGGTGAGAAGTGGAGGGGTGAGGTGACTGAGCTGGACAGGGGAGGGGAAATGTGTGGTGTTCAAAGTGCTGATTGAAATAGGGGGTTATTAAAGGAGGCCACTCCTGCCACTTGGCCGAGTAGAGTTACCTGCCAGGTTTCCCACCTGTTGCCGGCCTCAACCCATCCACTGCTTGTGAAATAGCTGGTAAGTGGCCCCTAAGTGGCAATTAATTTGCTTCTTAAGGGCCAGAGGTGGCTTAAGTGCAGACCTGATGCCTCCCTTGTTGCATGCAAATTTACAGCAGGGACGGGGGCAGGCAGGTAGGCATCAGGAAAAGGCACTCACAGACCTTTACAGGTCCCCCCCCCCCCCCCATCCCCCATCCCCCATCAGCAACCCATCTTCAGGGAGCATAAAATTCTGCCCAATATTTCACTATCTGTCTCACCATTAACATCTATTGGATACCATCAAAGCACTGTATTTGCACTGTAGATATGAACTAAACCCATTGCGTGCATTTAAGGCTAGCAGTTTTAAAATAGCAAAATTTAAAGTGTAATTTTTTAATTTACTCCTGCTTTCTGTCACTTTGTTCACTCCCTCAAACAATTTTTTTTCCCACTCTCTTTATTTCACTTTCTGTACCTGATTGGACATTGAATTTTCCCGCTCGCATTCATCCTCTTCAGTCCTCAAACTATTTGTTTCCCAATTCTTAACTCTCATTGATTGAGGAGATACCCTGCTGGTTATTCGGTTTTACACGCTGCACCATCCTCAGCTTAAACTTGCATCAACTTAATGAACAAAACATTTTTGATCAGAAGGTGCAGGGATGGGCCGAACTAATTGCAGGTGATATGAGAGGTCCTGAGACTAAAGCTTAGCCAAGTGAAAAATATACAAACTCCGTGCCCTTGGTCAGAATGAGAGGACAGAACTTTCTTCTTAGAAAAGGACGCAATGTTTCCACTGCTCCCTTGTGCATTTCTCTTTATTTAACTGTAACCCAATGGGTTCAAATATTTCCTTTGTTCTGCTGGCATGAATACTCATTGAGCCTCAAGTCTGATACAAGCCAAAGAGCTTTGAAGGTCATTACCGCTCATTATGGAATTTGTTTTTGTTTACCGGTAGCACTTGCAGGAACGGTAAGTGTTTTCGGAGAGGAGTCCGGTGGGATTAGTTGCGCTAGGGATCCACCCCTGCCCTGATCTTTCACTGTAAAAAACAAATGAAATGTAAACAGCCCCAGTTGAAAACTTACTATTGCAGACCAAGGTCCAAAGCAACCTAAACATGTTGTTTGTTTTCAAAAGTGAGCTGACTCCTGTACCTGCTTCAACAGAATGACCAGTTTTTGTGATATGACTGGAAAATGCAAGTTAGTGACAATCATTGTGAGAAAGACTGGATAATGCTCTTTGGTCTTTTGGATGCAGTTAATATCTTTTAAATTCATTCTTGGGGTGCATTTGTTTCCCATCCTTAATTGCCCTGGAGCAGATAGTTGCAATGCCGCCTTCTTGAACCGTTGCAATCTATGTTGTTTAGGTAAACCCAGAGTGCTTTTAGGGAGGGAGTTCCAGGATATACTATAATAATAATCTTTATTGTCACAGGTTGGCTTACATTAACACTGCAATGAAGTTACTGTGAAAAGCCCATAGTCGCCATATTCCGGCGCCTGTTCACGTACAGAGAGGAAGAATTCAGAATGTCCAAATTACCTAACAAGCACGTCTTTCGGGATGTGTGGGAGGAAACCGGCGTACCTGGAGGAAACTTATGCAGACATGGGGAGAATGTGCACACTCCGCACAGACAGTGACCCAAGCTGGAATTGAACCCGGGACCCTAACGCTGTGAAGCCATAGTGCTAACCACTGTACTACCGTGCTGCCCATGTGACTCAGTGACAGTGATGGAACAGTGATATATTTCACAGTCAGGATGGTGGGTGCCTTGAAAGAGACCTTGCAGGTCATTATTGATGCGTTATCTGAGTTGGTCTAACATCGACTGCAACTGGATGCAGTGAGACATGAATCAGGCTTCTGACACAGGAGATGGTCCAACACTGTTTTATTGAACTTGTTTGTTGCTGTACATAATCTGCTGTGGGTTGACACTCTATTAATCTAATCTGATAACCTCAGATTGGCTTGACCAGACTAGCTCTCTGTCACATGGAGAAGGTGCTCATGGCCTTGTGCACTCTAACTATCTCTGTAGCTGTATCCAGTGAGAAGAGGCAGAGTCTTAATGCCTCGTGTGTTTTATAGTGGAAGTGTCCCGTCTGGTGATTGGATGTGTTGTGTCGTGTGTGTTCATTGGTTATCCTGTGTGTCAATCACTGCCTGTCTACATCTCATTATATCCATGAGTGGATATTATGACATCTCCCCTTTATGCAATAAATTTTGGAATGTGGCTGCATATACATGTGTGACTGTACAAGTGGTGAGCGAATGAACATATTTACATGGGAAGGTGTCTATCGTGCAGATACAGAGCAACTGAACAAAATTTACAGGATTCAAGTCTATAGATTCAGTCTTTGTGGTGGGCGACGAATTCTTGTCGATCGCCTCAGAGGTGGAGGAGGGGACACCGGCACCTGGACAGGCGGGATTGCTGCCAGATTGGTGGCCACGCGGTGCGAGATGTCCTGAGGCAGCATGATGACATGCGGAGAAGTGCGGTCAGGTGGTGGGCAGGCAACTTTGCGCAGCGCCCTCCTGTTAAGACGAAGAATGGAGCAATCAGCCATTTGAACAACGAAAGACCTGGGGATAGCCTGTCTGACGACAACAGTTGGGGCTGACCAGCCTCCCTCAGGCAACTGGACGCGAACAACATCTTCTGGAGCCAGCGCTGGCAGATCAGTGGCATGAGCACCATACGTGATCTTCTGCTGGTCCCTGGATCGCTGCACCTTCTGCAGCACGTGAGGTGGTCAAGGTCTGGAATATGGATGGCTGGAACAGTCATCCTCAGGTTGCGGTTCATGAGCAGCTGCGCCGGAAACAAACCAGTCGACAGAGGGGCTGCCCTGTCGGCCAGCAGCGCCAGGTTGAAATCGGAGGCTGCGTCTGCAGCCTTGCAAAGCAGCCCCTTGACAAAATGGACCCTCTTCTCAGCCTTCCCGTTTGATTGCGGGTAATGGGGACTGGGTGTGATATACCTGAAGCGGTAGGGTCATGCAAAGTTGGACCACTCTTGGCTGTAGAAACATGGACCGTTGTCACTCATTACTGTGAGTGGTATTCCGTGCCTGGCAAACGTCTCTTTGCAGGCTTTGATGACAGACGTGGACGTGAGGTCCGCCAGTTTCACCACCTACAGGTAGCTGGAGAAGTAGTCGATTAAAAGCAGGTAATCATGCCCATTTGCACGAAAGAGGTCTAGCCCCACCTTGGACCACAGAGAGGTCAGGATCTCGTGCTGTTGCAGTGTTTCCTTGGGCTGGGATGGTTGGAATTTCTGGCATGTTGTGCAGTTGAGGACCATGTTGGCAATGTCCTGGCTGATGCCAGGCCAGTAAACTGCCTGCCGAGCTTTGCATCGACATTTCTCGACCCCAAGGTGACCCTGATGGATCTGTTTGAGTACCATGGTTTGCATGCCTTGGGGAATGACGATTCTATCCTGTTTCAGAAGGATCCCTTCAACAACCGTTAACTCGTCCTTAACGTTGAAGAACTGGGGGCACTGCCCCTTTTGCCAGCTGTGGTGAATGAGATTCACACGGTATTATAAGTTACCAATGTCACTCTGTTTCCAGTATATATATGTATCAATATTGTAAGTGCATTTGCACTACCTGACCACCAGGGGGAGTAGCTCTGGGAGTACTCGAAAGTTTGTACTGGGCTCCCCCCTTGGCTCCGCCCAGAACTCCACCCCCTGGAGCTGCTGCATAAAGATCCGTGCCACAGAGTCAGCCAGCCAGTTCACCGAAAGTTCAACGGCTAACAGGCTGGCTCTGTTGGAAGTATATTAAAACCGCTATTCTAATCCTACAAGCACGTGTCCGTAGAATTGATGGTTCCATCACCAGCCATGGGCGAGGTGTTGCATCACACGCTGCAGTAGAGGATCTTTGGCAGTTTCTTCGCATATTTGGATAACTCGTTCATTGGTGGCTAGGAGGTTGCTGGCACCCAACTGTACCTGTGCCTCAATGTGGCGAATGAAGTTGTCCTATTCACACGGCATGGAGATGGATCAGGATAAGGCATCCACGATGATCAGCTCCTTACCCGGTGTGTAGACGAGTTCGAAGTCATATCGGCAGAGACGAAGAAGAATTCACTGCACCCGAGGTGTCATATCATTTAAATCCTTCTGGATTATGTGAACTAAGGGCCTGTGGTCTGTTTCCTCTGTGAACTTTGGCAGACCGTATACGTAGTTATGAAATTTGACTATTCGTGTCAGGAGACCCAAGCATTCTTTTTCGATCTGGGCATACCGTTGTTTGGTCGGAGTCATGGCCCTGGAGGCGTATGCCACTGGAGCCCAGGACGAGGAGTCGTCTCGCTGGAGGAGCACCGCACCAAAGCTGTCCTGGCTTGCGTCTGTGGATATTTTGGTATCCTTGGTTGGGTCAAAGAACGCCAGTACTGGGGCTCTGGTGAGCTTCACCTTCAGCTCAAGCCACTCCGCTTGATGTGCAGGAAGCCACTGGAACACTGTGGACTTTTTTACGAGATGCCGGAGAGCTGTGGTATGGGATGCCATGTTAGGAATGAATTTTCCGAGAAAATTTACCATCCCGAGGAAACGTAGGACCGCCTTTTTGTCCTCTGGCGTCTTATAGATAGAATAGATAGATAGAATTTACAGTGCAGAAGGAGGCCATTCAGCCCATCGAGTCTGCACCGGCTCTTGGAAAGAGCACCCTACCCAAAGTCACCAACTCTACCCTATCCCCATAACCCAGTAACCCCACCCAACACTAAGGGCACTTTTGGACACTAAGGGCAATTTATCACGGCCAATCCACCTAACCTGCACATCTTTGGACTGTGGGAGGAAACCGGAGCACCCGGAGGAAACCCACGCACACACGGGGAGGATGTGCAGACTCCGCACAGACAGTGACCCAAGCCGGAATCGAACCTGGGACCCTGGAGCTGTGAAGCGATTGCGCTACCCACAATGCTACCGTGCTGCCCAAATGTCTTCATGGCATTGATTGCCAGTACCTTGTCAGCATCAGATTGCACACCCTGCTGTGAAATATGGTCACCCAGAAACTTGATAGCAGAACGACCAAATGAGCATTTGGCCCTGTTGAGCTGGAAAACCTGTCTGAGACGAGCGATGTGATCCTCGGGCGTCGTGGACCAGATGATCACGTCTTCCACATAGACTCGCACCCCCTCGATGCCCTCCATCATTTGCTCCATTATTCGATAAAAGACTTTGGAAGCTGAAATGATGCCGAAAGGCATGCGGTTATAACAATACCTGCCGAACGGAGTGTTAAACGTGCACAGCTTCCTACTGGACTCATCCAGCTGTATCTGCCACAAACCTCGTGAGGCGACTAGCTAGGTGAAAAATTTGGCATGAGCCATCTCACAGGTTAATTCTTCTCACTTCGGGATCGGGTAGTGCTCGCGCATGATGTTGCGATTCAGGTCTTTGGGATCGATACAAATGCGGAGTTCACCAGAGGGCTTCTTGACGCAGACCATGGAGCTGACCCAGTCTGTTGGTTCCGTGACCTTTGAAATGATGCCCTGGTCTTGGAGCTCTTGTAGCTGCGTTTTCAGATGATCCTTGAGAGGAGCCGGCGCCCGGCGTGGTGCATGGATTACTGGGGTGGTATTCAGTTTGAGTTGTATTTTGTAGCGATTATGGGAGCGTGCCCATCCCATCAAACACATTGTGGTATTGCGTGAGAATGTCATCTATCTCAGCCTGTAGGTTCGCAGTGGGCAAGGCAGTCGCAGGTGTGGAGGACATGGCATGGACTCTCAGGACCAGATTTAGGAGTTTCCATGCTCGAGCACCGAGCAGGGACGCCTTGTCAGGCTGGAAGACCTCAAATCTTAACGTCGCCTTGATTGCCTTGTGAGATACGGTGAGCTGGCATGATCCACTGGCAGCTATGGCATTGCCATTGTAGCCAAGGAGCTGGCAGGCTAGTGGAAGAATGGTAGGTTGGTTTCGGATGTGATGAGCCATCAATTGCACGAGAGACGAGTTGCTATACAAAAGTTAGGTTTTAATAAGCTAGAACTTAACCCTGCGGTTGGCTACAATAAAATGGACGACCGCCTGGCGTTCCGACTATTTATACCTCGGTATGGAGGCATGGTTAACTCATCCTCTCGATCAATCGGAGAACTGTCACATGACTGGTCTTAACCAATCGGTCGCGAGGCACATGACCGACCAGGGCCAATGGTAAGTCGGTGTTCTGCACCAATGGCAGACAGCTATGCAAATCATATCACCACATTCACCCCTTGCGGAGAAAGAAGCCGGGAGGGGGGGTATCAACGAGAGCCGGGGGGGGGGGGGGGGGGGGGGGGGTGAGAACTGGTGATATGAGAGCAGCTGGGAGAACAAAAATTTTCTCTCCTTTTCTTTTATTACATTTTTGGCTTCCCACTGGCCCAGACAATTAGCAATATCACACAAAGTCCCAACAAAGTCCATGGACCTGTTGAAATTTAGATCGATTCGATCAGTCTTTTCGTGGCCCGTGACATTCTGGCAGACCGCCGCAGTGGAGTAGGTGACGTCGGTTCAGCTGATGGTGGTGGTTCCGCTGATGCCTGGACTCCGGGAGCGATGGCCCTTGAATAGTCTCCGTCACCCGAGCTGGCTGTGGAGACGCCATGGATGGGGAAGGGGTGACCTAAGTGGGGCGCTGGGGGGAAAAAAACAGGGGGGGGGATCTGTGGTGAAGGGGGGAAGGCCGCACACTGGCGGGTGCCAGGTCCCGGAGGGAGACCGTGTCCTGCCGACCGTCGGGGTACTCCACATACGCGTCCTGCGGGTTAGTGTGGAGTAACTGGACATGCTCCACCAACGGGTCGGACTTGTGCACCCGCACATGCTTCCGGAGCAAGATGGGCCCGGGGGTGACCAGCCACGTTGGGAGAGGGGATCCGGAGGATGACGTCATGGGGAAAACGAGAAGACGTTCATGAGGTGTCTGATTTGTTGCGGTACAGAGGAGTGAGCGGATAGAGTGTAGGGCTTCGGGGATAACCTCTTGCCATCAGGAAATAGCGAGATTTCTGGACCGGAGGCCCAGTAGTATGGTCTTCCAGATGGTACCATTCTCCCGCTCGACCTGTCCGTTACCCCGAGTGTTATAGCTGGTCGTCCTGCTAGAGGCGATGCCCCTGTCGAGCAGGAATTGACGCAGCTCGTCGCTCATAAATGAGGACCCCCAATCGCTGTGTATGTACGCGGGGTAGCCGAACAGTGAGAAGATGGAGAGTAGGGCCTTAATGGCGGTCGATGTGGTCATGTCGGGACAGGGAATGGCAAAGGGGAAGCGGGAGTATTCGTCGATAACCGCCAGGAAGTAAATGTTGCGGTTGTTAGAGGGAAGGGGCCCCTTGAAGTCAATGCTAAGACGTTCGAAGGGGCGGGATGCTTTGATCAGGTGTGCGCGCTCGGGGCGGTAGAAGTGCGGTTTGCACTCGGCGCAGACGTGGCAGTCACGGGTTACTGACCTGACTTCCTCGATGGAGTAGGGCAGGTTGCGTGTCGTATTCAATATTTTCCCCGCTTCTTGACTGTGATGGCTAGACGGTCGGTGCTAAACGCGCACTTATCCTTATTGTATGTGAGGTTAAGGAGTTTTGCGGTTTGGAGGAATTTCTGGAGTTTGGTGTCATGGTCCTGCTGATCGTGGCCGCAGATGGTGACATTATCAAGATACAGGAAGGTAGCCTGTAATCCGTACTTGTCGACCATTCGGTCCATCTCCCGTTGGAAGACCGAGACCCCATTTGTGACACCAAATGGAACCCTAAGGAAGTGGTAGAGGCGCCCATCTGCCTCGAACGCGGTGTATTTGCGGTCACTCGGGTGGAGGGGGAGCTGGTGGTAAGGATGGACAGGGAGCGCGCAGCGTCTTACCGTGGCAGGGTGAACGAAGCTTTCCGTGCTCCCGGAGTCCAGCAGGCAACCCGTCTCGTGGCCGTTGAGGTAGATCAGCGTTGTCGTCTTGGCGAGCGTGCGTGGATGTGACTGGTCGAGCTGAATGGTCGCGAGCCGTGGAGAAAATCCGTATTCGTCGTCGTCGTCCGAGTAGATGCTGGAAGAACCTTGCGTGCCAGTCCCGGAAGGTGGTGCCCAGAATCCGCACGTGGAGTCGGGATCCCAAGGTGGCGGCGCCCAGGACCTACAAGTGGAGTCGGGGCCCCAAGATGGCGGCGCCCAGGACCCGCACTTGGGGTCGGCGCCCCAAGATGGCAGCGCCCAGGGCCCGCACGTGGAGTCAGCGCCCCAAGATGGCGGCGCCCGTGGGGCCCTTGTGGTTGCTGGGGGCGGGGTTAGCGGTGCCGGCGGGCTGACCGGAGCGGCCGGGAGCGGGGGCTGAGAGGCGCACAGGCCAGGCGCGGGCGCGGCGAGCGGAGAGTAGCGCGGTGCGCTGGAGGGGCCCGGAGGAGAGAGAGGAGAGAGAGAGGCGCGGGGGCCCGGGAGCGGGGGGGGGGGGGAGAGAGTTGCGCGGCGTCCAGGAGGGGACCGGGAGGGCCCGGAGGAGAGAGAGAGGCACGCAGGCCAGGCACGAAGGCCTGGGGGGGGGAGAGGGTTGCGCGGCGCCCAGGAGGGGACCGGGAGGGCCCGGAGGGGAGAGAGAGGCGGGGGGGGGGAGAGTTTTGCGCGGCGTCCAGGAGGGGCCAGCAAGGGCCCGGAGGTGGGGATCCCTGGTCACTGCGCGGAACCGCAGCGACCGTTTTGGCCTAGCAGACAGTGGAGAAGTGGCCCTTCTTCCCGCAGCTCTTACAGAGGGCGGAGCGGGCTGGGCAGCGGGGCGAGGATGTTTCGCGAACCTACAAAAGTAGCAGCGGGTCCCCGTGGACTTGTCGGGGCGTCCCACGGCACATGCTTGAGGGAGGTCGGGAGCGGCGGATGGCGGTGGGGAAGCGTGCCAGGAGGCCCAGGATGGTGCTGCGCGGCTGGGGACATAGGCACGGGCGTTTAGATCGGCGACCTCCAGGGAGGTGGAGAGAGTCCGTGCCTCAGTTAAGCTGAGGTCGTCTTTCTCCAGCATCCGCTGGCGGATAGCGGGGGACTGCATCCCAGCCACGTAAGCATCTCTGATCAGCAGTTCCATGTGCTCCGTAGCTGAGACTGCGAGGCAGGAGCAGTTCCTCCCCAGGATGGCGAGGGCCTGGTAAAATTGGTCTAATGACTCACCGGGGAGCTGTTGTCTGGTGGCCAGCAGATGTCGGGCGAATACTCTGTTGACTGGTTTAAGGAATTGTGTATTCAGCTTTAGCATGGCGGCATCGTAATCTTTCTCCTCCTTGATTATCGCGTAGGCTGCTATACCCACGCTGGAGTGGAGGATGTGCAGCTTCTGTGCCATGGTGGAGGGGCTTGTTGCAGACTCCAGGTATCCTTCGAGACATGCCAGCCAATGTTGAAAAATTTCTGCAGAGTTCGGAGTTTGCGGGCTGATGCGCAGGCATTCGGGCTTGATCTGGAACTCCATCTTCAAAAATCTAGCTTATTAAATTGATGAGCCATCAATTGCACGAGAGACGAGTTGCTATACAAAAGTTAGGCTTTAATAAGCTAGAACTTAGCCCTGCGGTTGTCTACAATAAAATGGACGACCGCCGGGCGTTCCGACTATTTGCAGGCGCGGTGGAGACCAGCTCGCGTGTGGTGATGATACCCACCTGATAGGGAGACTCAAGGCAGTCAACATTGGGGTCTGTTAGGCTTTCGGGATCAGAATCCTGCATACATTGTTGTGTGCAAGGGACACGTCTGCGCTGCAGCTGGGATCGCTGGCTGTTGCTCAGTGGAGCGGACCTGCAGAGGGCTGCATAATGCCCAGGCTTTCCACATTGTAGACATCACCTGCTTTGGCTGGACATTGCCGCTTTAAATGGGCGGAGCCAAAATTTGGACATGTCATGACGCTGACGTCAGTGCGTTCTGTGCGCTGTCGCGCATGCGCAGTGCGGCCAGCCGACATTCGCACATGCGCAGCAGGATCCTCGGCCTCATCGTTCTCCCAGTTGTGGCGCGCATGCGTGGGGACCCGGAAAACGCACGCGAAACGGCCACTCTCCTCAATGCTCAGGTCTTGCATTTTTGCGATGGCCTACACTCTTGCTGCCTTGTGGGAGGCCAGTTTTGCAGTTTCTGCCGCCCTGATGCGGGAGTAATGATTCCTGGCAAGCTCATGGACAACACACGTTTCGATGGCAGCGGAGAGGGTCAACTGTTTGATTTTGAGGAGCTGCTCCCGCAGAGTGTCGGACTGGACCCCGAAAACGATCTGATCCCGGATCATGGAATCAGCCGCTGAGTCATAATTACATGACCGAGCTAGGATGCGGAGATGGGTCAAGAAGGACTGAAATGATTCATCCTTACCCTGAAGCCTCTGTTGGAGGATGTACCGTTCAAAGCTCTCATTCACCTCGACTTCGCAGTGGCTGTCGAATTTCAACAGAACTGTCTTGAACTTCGTCTTGTCTTCGCCATCAGCAAACGTGAGCGAGTTAAAGGTGTGGGTGGCGTGATCTCCCGCAGTTGACAGGAACAACACAATGTTCCTGAATCCGATACTGCCTCGAGGTCGGAGGCCTCGATATACAGGAGGAACTTCTGTTTGAAGACCTTCCAGTTGGCGCCAAGGTTGCCGGAGATCCGGAGTTGCAGAGGGGGCTGGATCTTTTCCATTCCGCTGGTTGTTTGCTTGCTGGTCGTTGCAGAGTCACTCAAGGTAGGTTTGTTTGAGTTAATAGTTCCCTGGTACCATGATGTGTTATCTGAGTTGGTCTAACATTGACTGCAACTGGATGCAGTGAGACTTGAATCAGGCTTCTGACACAGGAGATGGTCCAACACTGTTTTATTGAACTTGCTTCTTGCTGTACATAATCTGCTGTGGGTTGACACTCTATTAATCTAAACTGATAACCTCAGACTGGCTTGATCAGACTAGCTCTCTGTCACATGGAGACAGTGCTCATGGCCTTGTGCACCAAGGTCACAGGTTCGATTCCTCGCTGTCGGGAATTCACTCCAGTAGAAGCAGAGCATCGCGGAGGTCGTGGAGAATAATGGTCAGGTCCGTTAACGATATGCCAATGGCGTTTACTGTATGTGCGTTCATTAACGCCACTGTCGAGGCATCGGAGAATTACGATTTGGCGTGAAACCGGCGCCCATCACGATTTCGGCATCAAAAATAATTCTCCGCCCAATCGCGTTTCCCAACACCAGCATCAACTGACGGAGAATCCTGCTATAACAGTATTGTAACATTCTGGGCTCTGGCCTTCACCTGTTTATAGCAGCAAGGTAGATGCAACTAAACTATTCTCTTCTCGTGGGAGAAATGGGAACCATATAGGTCGGCCATTTTTGAGTGAAATCATCAAGACATTTTTCACATAAAAGAGGTGGACATCTGGAACTCGCTCCTCTGAAAGGTTGTGTTTGCTAAGACAGTTTCCAGGCTGAGAAGAATAGCCTTTCGTCGGGTTGGTGGATGGAGAGATATGGAGCAGAGTCAGGGAAAAGAGACAACGGTGCAGAGAAGTCATGATTTTCCAGCTTGCCCTCTATTACTAATGGAAGAGCTGTGGAAACTCTAAAAATAGAGGGAAATATTACCTCCCTATTTTTACTTCTGCAACATCTCTGTCAAAGTTTCAATTGACCAGTGGAGAAGGTCTCCAGAAATTTCACCCACTGTGTCTTTGCCGCTGGGTAGGAGTTGATCAAATTAGTGCATTGTGTTTTCAAATTAGTGCAGCAAGATTCTCTGAAATTCACGGAGGAAAATATTCTCCACCCCACCTATTGCATTTCATAAAATTGATCAGAAACTCATGCAATGTTTCTAATGAGTTTATAGCTGATAGATAATAAGACACCCTCTTCAAATTTCCATCGGTATAACAGTGCCAATCAGGAACTATAAACAAGGTAATATGTTCAGGAATCTCTGCATAATCTGAGCGCACAAACATAAATAGTACAAAATGGATTTGATTCCTGTTAAAATCTTTAAATGTAATTTTGTGCCATATCAGTACTTAATGGAGCGTAGAGGCCTAAATGTGGATAGAAGTTCAGTAAAAGTCAGGGTAGTTCTGTGCAACACAGCACGACTTTCACTTACTTACTGACATTTCTGGCACGTTGTGCTGAGTTACACTCTGTGAAATTGATTAAGCTTCAGTTTAGGATGCAGGAAACCCACTGATGCACAAACAATAAATGAAAATTGAACTGCGTGTAATTAATAGGTTTCTGCACCGTGTGAAAAAGGCTTTGATTTGCTCGTTGGAATACAAAGCATCCAGTGTCATGAAATCAAAACTGTGCCTTATAACAAATTGACAGTAATAATATGTTTATGATTGCGTCTGGATTTAGGGCCTCTCAAATTATTGACCAGAATAAATACACACACTTTCTCCCAAGAGTACAGACACAATTAAGAATGTGAACAAAGGCTTTCAAAAGCAAGGAGTTTTTCTTCTCAGATTAACTGTGTCCACATTAAGAATAATATTGTAAAATGATTTAAGACATATACAGACCATATCTCATTCATTATTTGGAAAATTCCATAAGCATAGATTTGCAAACCGATTTAAAATTTACATTTATAAATTACTTCAAAATAAGATTTTGATGAAATGGTTTCAAGCATAAACTTCGAATAGCACTTGAACCAAACTGGGGAACTTACCTTCATAATCATATGTCAGTTACACAGCAACAGGATGTAATTGTTTGCAGAACTCTTGATAACATTTTCATAAACAACGAATATCAAATGTGAGCTCTATCAGCCCACACAGTCCATGCTGGTGTTTATGCTCCACAGAAGACTCCCCTCATCTTTTCTCTTCCAAATCGACCATTGTAAGCATCTATTCCCTTCTTCCTCGTACACTTGGTTTCCCCTTAAATTCATCTAAACTCTTCACTTCACCCTCTTCCTGTGGTAATGGGTTCCATACAGTAGCATAGTGGTTAGCATAAATGCTTCACAGCTCCAGGGTCCCAGGTTCGATTCCTGGCTGGGTCACTGTCTGTGCGGAGTCTGCACGTCCTCCCCGTGTGTGCGTGGGTTTCCTCCGGGTGCTCCGGTTTCCTCCCACAGTCCAAAGATGTGCGGGTTAGGTGGATTGGCCATGCTAAATTGCCCGTAGTGTCCTAAAAAGTAAGGTTAAGGGGGGGCTTGTTGGGTTACGGGTAGAGGGTGGATACGTGGGTTTGAGTAGGGTGATCATTGCTCGGCACAACATTGAGGGCCGAAGGGCCTGTTCTGTGCTGTACTGTTCTATGTTCTATATGTTTATTCCTTTTTGGGTGGAGGCTTCTTCTGAACTCCCCATTGGATTTTTTGGTGACTGACTTATATGGATGGCCTTTAGTTATGCTTTTCCCAGCAAGAGGGCATTGGGGCAGAATTCAATGAAGGCAGCGATGACTTTGCCACTGTCTGGAGAGCCGAAAAGAGCCCTGTGTCACCTCCTTTCGCGAAGACCTGCCACGTTAAGTGCCAATCAGGCACTTAAATGGGCAGCCATGGGGCTCTTCTCAGATAAAGGACCCCAGGGGCAGGAATCCCTTCCACGTGAGCTGCTTGCCAATCAGCGGCTGCCAATCTTCATTGTTCGGCAGCACCACCAAGAAGGTGGCGGTTGGAGATAAAGGGATGAAGGCCACAGGTGAGTGATGGTGGGAGGGGGATTGATCTTGGGGGAGGGGTTGTCAGCAGCAAGGGTGATGCACTATCAATGACCACAGAAATGAGGTTGTAGTCCGAACTGAAGGCTTTAATAGACAAGATGTTTCCCCCAGCAGCTCAGGTACAGAAAGGAAGCTGTGGGGGATACACGGGCTCTTATGCCCCGCCTTACTGGGCGGAGCTACCTTACAATCCTAATCAATGGGTGACTAGTCTTACCATTGGGCCAATGAGCAGCGAGCCTTCTCCACCAATGGTGTCTCGGCATTGCTAGGTACCATAGTACCTCTAGTCATACTACCACATTCACCCCCTGTTGAAAAAGAATCCGGCGGTGGGGTGGCGGCTTGGTCGCCCAACCATAACTGGCGGTCTGCACGGGTTGAATAACATAACTGGTAGTATGACTAGTGTTGAGGTACTGCACTACTCTCGTACTGCGTCTGCCCACTGGCCCATAACTATTTACAAGGACATAATACAGTTTCGCAATTACACAATTGGCCATGTACATGTCACATTAAAAGTCCATATACAGTTCATAGCGACACAATCAGACGGTCGGGGGCCTTGGTTGTCCTTTGCGATCGACGGAGCTTCAGCGGAGACATCGGTGGCGGTGCAGGCGTCTGTAACTCCAGGAGCGTGGATCCAGTCAACGTAGCGGCTTCAACACCCCTAGATGGCGCTGGTGAAGGTGGCCGACCCGGGGAGGGGGTGTCCAGACGTCTAGGTGGTGCTGGTGGGGAGGTTGACTGACCAGGGAAGGGAGCGTCTGTAGAGTGCAGCAGTGGGCGGGGGGTTCCAGGCAGAGCCGACGGGAAAACCGGTTGTCCCGGGAAGGGGGCGACGGTGAGGTTCGCCGGTGGGGGGGGAGTGGGGGATCCGGCGGGCACCAGGTCCCATAGGGAGACCGTGTCTTGTCGGCCGTCAGGGTACTCCACGTACGCGTACTGGGGGTTAGCATGGAGTAGATGGACCCTCTCGACCAACGGGTCCGACTTGTGCGCCTGCAAGTTTCTGGAGCAGGATGGGCTCGGGGGCTGCCAGCCAGGTCGGGAGTGAGGTCCCTGAGGAGGACTTTCTAAGGAAGACAAGTAGACGTTCGTGAGGTGTCTGGTTAGTTGCAGTGCAGAGCAGAGACCGGATGGAGTGGAGGACGTCTGGGAGGACCTCCTGCCAGCGGGAAACCGGGAGATTCCTGGACCGTAGGGCCAGTAGGACAGTCTTCCAGACCGTTCCTTTCTCCCTCTCAACCTCTCCGTTATCCCGGGGGTTGTAACTGGTCGACCTGCTCGAGGAAATGCCCTTGCTGAACAGGAATTGACGCAGTTTGTTATTCATAAAGGAGGACCCCCTGTCACTGTGTATGTAGGCGGGGAATCTGAACAGGGAAAAGATGGTGTGCAGTGCTTTTATGATGGTGGTTGTGGTCATGTCGGGGAAGGGGATGGCGAACGGGAAGCGGGAGTACTCGTCAATCGTGTTGAGGAAGTACGTGTTGCGGTTGGTAGAGCAGAGGGGACCTTTGAAGTCCATGCTGAGGCGTTCAAAGGGATGGGAAGCCTTTATCAGATGCACTTTCTCCGGACGGTAGAAATGCGGCTTGCACTCCGCGCAGATGTGGCAGTTCCTAGTGACTGTCCTGACCTCCTCGATGGAGTAGGGCAGGTTGCGGGTCTTTACGAAATGAAAGAAACGAGTGACCCCCGGGTGGCAGAGGTCCTCGTGAAGGGCTCGGAGGCAGTCCACTTGTGCGTTAGCACATGTGCTGCGGGACAGGGCATCGGGAGGCTCGTTTAGCTTCCCAGGACGATACAGGATCTCGTAGTTATAGGTGGATAACTCGATCCTCCACCGCAAGATCTTATCGTTCTTTATCTTGCCCCGCTGTGCATTGTCGAACATGAAAGCTACCAACCATTGGTTCGTGAGGAGGGTAAACCTCCTGACGGCCAGGTAATGCCTCCAATGTCGCACAGCTTCTACTAAGGCCTGTGCTTCCTTCTCGACCGAGGAGTGGCGGATTTCGGAAGCCTGGAGGATACGTGAGAAGAAGGCCACGGGCCTGCCCGCTTGGTTTAGGGTGGCCACCAGAGCTACGTCTGACACGTCGCTCTCGACCTGGAAGGGGAGGGACTCATCAATGACGCGCATCGTGGCCTTTGCGATATCTGCATTGATGCGGCTGAAGGCCTGGCGAGCCTCCGTCGACAGGGGGAAAGTAGTTGTTTGGATATGATGACGGGCTTTGTCGGCGTAGTTGGGGACCCACTGAGCGTAATAAGAGAAGAACCCGAGGCAGAACTTCAGGGCCTTGGAGCAGTGGGGAAAGGGGAGCTCCATCAGGGGGCACATGCGTTCCGGGTCGGGGCCTATCACTCCATTTCGCACTGCGTAGCTGAGGATTGCTAGGTGGTCGGTGCTAAACACGCATTTGTCCTTGTTATACGTTAGGTTCAGGAGTTTTGCGGTCTGGAGGAATTTGCGGAGGTTGGTGTCGTGGTCCGGTTGGTGCCGGTCGTGCCTGCAGATGGTGACATTATCGAGATACGGGAATGTTGCCCGTAAACCGTATCGGTTGACCATTCGGTCCATCTCTCGCTGAAAGACCGAGACCCCGTTTGTGACACCGAAGGGAACCCTTCAGAAGTGGTAGAGTCGCCCATTCGCCTCAAACGCAGTGTACTTGCGATCACTCGCGCGGGTGGGGAGCTGGTGGTAGGCGGACTTTAGGTCTACCGTGGAGAAGACCTTGTACTGCGCGATCCTGTTGACCAGGTCGGATATACGGGGGAGAGGGTACGCATCTAGTTGCATAAACCTGTTGATGGTCTGGCTGTAATCGATGACCATCCTGTTCTTGTCCCCAGTCTTTACCACCACAACTTGAGCTCTCCAGGGGCTGTTGCTGGCCTCGGTGATCCCTTCCCTCAGAAGCCACTGGACCTCGGACCTGATGAACGTCCGGTCCTGGGCACTGTACCATCTGCTCCTGGTGGTGGCGGGTTTGCAATCCGTGGTGAGGTTTGCAAACAGGGAGGGGGGTCGATCTTGAGGGTCGCGAGGCTGCAGACAGTGAGGGGAGGTATAGGGCCGCCGCATTTAAAGAGTTAGACTCTGAAGATTACACTGAAAATCTAACCCTAGGTGTGTGGCCGCGCAGAGGTGGGGGAGGACGTAGAGCCTGTAATTCTTAAACTCCCTCCCTTGGACCGTGAGGTTCGCTACACAATACCCTTTTATTGCCACTGAATGGGAACCAGAGGCCAGGGAGATTTTTTTGATTGACGTGGTGGACAGGAAGTAAACACCCCCTTACCGTTTCAGGGTGTATAAAGCTCTCTGTGCTCCCAGAGTTGAGCAGACAGGACGTCTCGTGCCCGTTGATCAATACCGTCGTCGACGCTGTGGAAAGAGTGCGGGTTGGAAAGAATGGTGGAGTGGACTCGATGGGCCGAATGGCCTTACTTCCACTCCTATGTCTTATGGTCTTATGGTCTTATGGTTGAGACTGGTTCAGGGTCACCAATGCCAACCGTGGCAAAAGTTCAGAATCATCATTGGGCGGTGCGTGGTCACCTGCGCTGAGGTTCTTGGAGCCAGTCCAAGATGGCGGCGCCCACTGGTCGCACATGGCTGAGGATGGACAAAATGGCGGCGCCCATCCCCGCACGTGGCGTCGGCAGACCAAGATGGCGGCGCCCGAGGCCACACGTGGCGCTGGGGGAGGAAGGTAGTGATGTTCGTGGGCCGCACGGGACCTGTAGAGAGGGTTGGAGCGGCGATCCGCACTCGCCGCCCGGGACCGCAGCGACCGCCCGGGCCTGGCAGACCGCCATGAAATGGTCCTTTTTGCCGCACCCCTTACAAGTTGCCGAACGAGCCGGGCAGCGCTGTTGGGGGTGTTTCGCCTGCCCGCAGAAATAACAACGGGGGCCAGCGGGGTTGCCGGGGCGTCTCGCAGCGCAGGCCTGAGGCGATTCAGAGTCCGCTGAGGGGGAATTCCACGCTGACCAGGGGGACACCGCGCGGTCGGGGGCGTAGACGCGCGCGTTTTGGGAGGCAACTTCCAGCGTGTCGGCGAGGGTCTGTGCCTCCTTGAGGCTCAGAGTTTCTTTCTCGAGCAGTCTCTGGCGGATTTGTGGGGACTGCATACCCGCAACAAAAGCATCCCGGATCAATAGTTCTGTACGTTCGTTAGCCGAAACTTGTGGGCAGCTGCAGTTCCTCCATAACATGAGGAGCGCATGATGGAACTCATCTAGTGACTCACCAGGGCTGTGCTGTTTCGTTGCCAGTAGATGCCGGGCGTAGACTTGGTTTACTGGACGGATGTAATGTCCTTTGAGTAGTTCCATTGCGGAATCGTAGTCAGTATTGTAGCGCTAACAATTATACTCAAAGATGAGAGAGTAGTACAATAGAGGCTTGTGGTGAATGTAATATAGATGTATATATGTTAATTCACACTGTCTTTGTAAGCGCAGTAGCGCTATCCTACCACTAGGGGGAGTAGCGCTGGGAGCACTCAGGAACTTGTACTGGGCTCCACCCTTGGCTCCGCCCACGACTCCTCCCCCTAGTGCAGCTGTATAAATACCCTTGTCCAGAGTCAGCCTGAGTTCACTACGAGTTCATCGACAGGTAACAGGCTGGCTCTGAAGTAAGTCGATTAAAGCCTAGATTCACATCGGAAACACGTGTCTGGTGAATTGATGGTTCCATCAAGGCTTTTTTGCTGTGCAATGCTATTCCTCCATCTGCAACTGTAGACTAGGGTCTGAGTGACTCACACGCATATGTATACACAAGCTCCCTGTGGGCGGAGCCGGCAGGGGCTTACCAGAGGAACCTGTATTACAGGTACAGGCATACATCCCCCTACTGCAAGTACACATTACTACAGTGGTTATATCACCACTGGGCAGCACGGTAGCATGGTGGTTAGCATCAATGCTTCACAGCTCCAGGGTCCCAGGTTCGATTCCCGGCTGGGTCACTGTCTGTGCGGAGTCTGCACGTCCTCCCCGTGTGTGCGTGGGTTTCCTCCGGGTGCTCCGGTTTCCTCCCACAATCCAAAGATGTGCGGGTTAGGTGGATTGGCCAGGCTAAATTGCCCTTAGTGTCCTAAAAAATAAGGTTAATGGTGGTTGTTGGGTTACTGGTATAGAGTGGATACGTGTGCTTGAGTAGGGTGATCATTGCTCGGCACAACATTGAGGGCCGAAGGGCCTGTTCTGTGCTGTACTGTTCTAATTCTAATTCCCCCCCTGTAAAAAAAATGAGTCCGGCGGGGGTGACGTGTAACTATAAAACAAAGGATGAGCTATTTACAAGAGGGTCCAAACAAAGAAAACCAAGAGTCCACCCGGTCAGCAGGTCACAGGTTGAGCCGAACCGGCGGTCGAATGTTCCGCTGTGATCGGCGTAGCTGTGGTGGCGACGTCGGTGCAGGTGCTGGTGGTGTTGGCTGCTGGCGGGATGACTCCGAGAGCGAGCCGAAATCTTCCGTGCAATCCAGTGTGGGCAGGGGGACGAGGGATGGACCTGGTGGGGACGAATAGGGGGGCGCTGGGGAAAAGGAGGGTGGTGCGGGGGGAAAAGGGGGCGTGGGCATGGGATTGGCACCTGAGGCAGCCAGGTCCCGGAGCGAGACTGTGTCCTGGCAGCCGTCGGGGAACTCCACGTAGGCATACTGAGGGTTGGCGTGGAGAAGGCGTACTTTGTCCACCAGGGGTTCTGCCTTGTGGTGCCGGACATGCCTACGGAGAAGGACTGGGCCCGGAGTCGTGAGCCACGTCGGGAGCGACACCCCGGATGTAGACTTCCGAGGGAAGGCAAAAACACGTTCATGGGGTGTACTGTTAGTTGCGGTGCACAGTAGGGACCGAATGGAATGGAGCGCGTCAGGGAGGACCTGCTGCCAGCGAGCGGCTGGGAGGTTCCTGGACCGTAGGGCCAGCTGGACGGCCCTCCATACCATCCCGTTCTCCTTCTCTACCTGCCCGTTTCCCCGGGGGCTGTAGTTGGTCGTCCTGCTGGAGGCGATACCCCTGCTGAGCAGGAAATGACGCAGCTCATCGCTCATGTACGAGGATCCCCCGTCGCTGTGGATGTAGTCGGGGAAACTGAACAGGGCGAAAATGGAATCCAGGGCCTTGATGACGGTGGCAGACGTCATATCCGGGCATGGGATGGTGAAGGGGAACCTAGAAAATTCATCGACCACACTAAGGATGTAGGTGTTGCGGTCGGTGGAGGGGAGGGGCCCTTTGAAGTCCACGCTGAGGCGTTCAAAGGGGCGGGATGCTTTCACCAGGCCCGCACGATCTGGCCGGTAGAAGTGGGGCTTGCACTCGGCACAGATCTGGCAGTGTCTGGTGACTGTCCGTACTTCCTCGACGGAGTAGGGCAGATTGCGGGCTTTGATTAGATGGTACAAGCGAGTGACCACCTGATGGCAAAGGCTCTCGTGCAAGGCACGGAGCTGGTTCACTTGTGCGCTGGCACATGTACCTCGGGAGAGGGCGTCTGGGGGCTCGTTGAGCTTGCTGGGGTGATACAAGATCTCGTAGTTGAAGGTGGAGAGCTGGATTCTCCACCGCACGATTTTGTCATTCTTGATCTTGCCCCGCTGCGTGTTGTTGAACATGAAGGCTACCGACCGTTGGTCAGTGAGGAGAGTGAATCTCCTGCCGGCCAGGTAATTCCCCCAGTGCCACACCGCTTCAACGATTGCCTGGGCCTCCTTTTCAACAGAGGAATGCCGGATTTCGGATGCGTGGAGGGTGCGTGAAAAGAATGTCACGGGTCTGCCTGCCTGATTCAGCGTGGCGGCAAATGCGACATCTGAAGCATCGCTTTCTACTTGGAAAGGCAGTGTCTCGTCTACTGCGTGCATCCCTGCCCTGGCTATGTCTGCTCTAATACAGGCAAAGGCCTGTTGTGCCTCGGCCGAGAGGGGAAAATGTGTGGACTGGATAAGTGGGCGGGCCTTGTCCGTGTATTGTGGGACCCACTGGGCTTAATAAGAAAAGAACCCAAGGCAGCGTTTGAGGGCCTTGGGGCAGTGGGGGAGGGTGAGCTCCATGAGGGGGCGCATGCAGTCTGGGTCGGGCCCCAGTAGTCCGTTTTGGAGATTAAGGAGCGATGCGGTGTGGAGGAATTTAGAAAGGTTGGCGTCATGGTCCTGCTGGTCATGGCCACAAATGGTGACATTGTCGAGGTACGGGAAGGTGGCCTGCAGTCCGTACCGGTCAACCATTCGGTCCATTTCTCGTTGAAATACCGAGACTCCATTCGTGATGCCAAAGGGAACCCTAAGAAATTGGTACAGACAACCGTCTGCCTCGAAGGCAGTGTAGGGACGGTCCGATTTACGGATGGGTTGCTGGTAGTAGGCGGATTTCAGGTCAATGGTAGAGAAGACCCGGTACTGTGCAATCTGATTGACCATATCAGAAATGCGGGGCAGGGGGTACGCGTCGAGCTGCGTGTACCGGTTGATGGTCTGGCTGTAGTCCACGACCATCCTGTGCTTCTCCACGGTCTTAACCACTACCACCTGGGCTCTCCAAGGGCTGTTGCTGGCCTCAATGATACCCTCCCGAAGCAGCCGCTGGACTTTGGACCTGATGAAGGCCTTGTCCTGGGTGCTGTACTGTCTGCTCCTGGTGGCGACGGGCTTGCAGTCTGTGGTCAGATTGGCAAAGAGGGAGGGAGGCTCAACCTTGAGGGTCGCGAGGCCGCAAACGGTGAGGGGAGGTAGGGGTCCGCCGAATTTGAGGGTGAGGCTCTGGAGATTGCATTGGAAATCCAGGCCTAGTAAGAGTGACGCGCAGAGGTTGTGGTGAATGTACAGAGGGAAATGGTTGAATTCCACGCCCTGTACAGTAAGTTTAACCAGGCAGAAACCCTGGATCGGGACAGAGTGGGACCCGGAGGCGAGAGAGATCTGCCGGTTGGCGGGATGGACCGCCCGTGTCCGGGTGGATGAAGCTCTCGGTGCTCCCGGAGTCGATGAGGCAGGAGGTCACGTGGCCGTTGGCCAGCACCGATGTGGAAGAGGGTGCCAGGTTGCGAGGAGGCGACTGGTCGAGCATAATGGAGGCGAGTAGCAGGCGATCGGCGGTCGAGTCAGATGAGTCCGACGAGTAGCGGTAGCGACCCGTGTCCCGTGGCCCCGTCCCGGGGGAGGACAAAATGGCGGCATCTGGAGTACCTGTGGGTAAAATGGCAGCGCCCATGGAGCGCACGTTGTGGGGTCGGGACAAAATAGCGGCGCCCATGGAACGCACATGGCGGTGGTGGATAAAGATGGCCGCGCCCATGGAGCCCACGTGGCAGGGGTGGCGAAAGATGGCGGTGCCCACTGATTGCACGTGGGGTCGGGGGAAGCGGACAGCGGGGCCCATTGAACGAGCAGCTGAGACGAGGGGACCGGGGGCGCGATAACGGCAACCGTCTGGGACTGACACACCGCTGCAAAGTGGCCTTTCTTGCCACAAGCTTTTCAGGTCGCTGTGCGGGCCGGGCAGCGCTGGCAGGGGTGCTTCTGCTGACCGCTGAAGTAACAGTGGGGACCCCCAGGGAGCGCGACGCGGCAAGCAGCGCAGGCGTAGTGCGTGGGGGCGGCTGCTGGGGGGGCTGTTTGCGGGGTCCACGAGGGGTAGGACGGGTGGGCCGAGTGGCTAGCGGAGTACGATCGTGCACTACGGGAGGCGGCCTTCATGGAAAACGCAAGGGCCTTTGCGGCCGCGAGGTCGGGGGCGGCCCCTTCCAGCAGTCGTTACCGGATGGGGTCCGATGCAATGCCTGTAACAAAGGCATCGCGCATGAGTAAGTCAGAGTGTTCCGTGGCTGTGAGGGCCCGGCAGTCGCAGTCTTGTACCAGAGATATAAGGGCTCTCCAAAAGTCCTCAATCGACTCACCCGGCTGCTGGACGCGAGTAGAGAGTTGATGCCTCACAAACAGGGTGTTCGCCGACTGTGCATAGGTCTCCTTGAGCAGTTCCATAGCTGTGGTGTAGTCAGTCGCATCTCGAATTAGCGGAAAGACACTGGAGCTAAGTCTGGAGTACAGGAGTTGCTTTTTCTGAGCCTCCATCGGGGGAGGGTCCGCTGAAGAGATGTAGGCCTCGAAGACTGAAAGCCAGTGAACAAAGCCTTTTCTGGCGTGAGGCGACTGCGGATCCAGCTGCAGATGGTCAGGCTTGATTCTGATGTCCATGGTGAACGGAAAATCACACAGTAATAAATTGTGGCGCTAACAATTGTACTCAAAGACGAGAGATTAGTACAATAGAGGCTTTATTGCTGTGCGATGCTATTCCTTCATCTGCAACTGTAGACTAGGGTCTGAGTGACTCACACGCATATTTATACACAAGCTCCCTGTGGGCGGAGCTAGCCGGCAGGGGCTTACCGGAGGAACCTGTATTACAGGTACAGGCATACATCCCTCTACTGCAAGTACACATCACTACAGTGGTTATATCACCACAAGTAACGTCTTTGATGAGCGTGTCGACGTCCGGGCCCACTCTCGAGTGCAAGATCTGTAGTTTCTGCTCCTTGTGGGTGTGCTTTCTGCCGTGCCGAGGTAGCCGTTGAAACATGCTAACCAGTGCTTAAAGGTTGCTGCTGCATTAGCCGCGTGGGGGCTGAGTCGAAGACACTCTGGCTTGATGCGGGGCTCCATCCTTTAAAATCTTGTCTATTAAATTGATGCACTATTAATGATCACAGAACGAGGTTGTAGTCCGAATTGAAGGCTTTAATAGACAAGATGTATCCCCCAGCAGCTCAGGTACAGAAAGGAAGCTGTGGGGGATACACGTGGCGCGACTGTCCCGACTGAGTGCCGACGCCGGAGTGAAACCCGGAGTGTTTCACTCCGGCGTTGGAGGCCGCTCCTCGCCCCTTTTTCTCCCCCCCGGGGGGGGGGGGGGGGGGGGCTAGGAGCGGCATTGCGAGAAACTCGGCCGCCGGGCCTTGACGCTTGCGTCAAAGCGGCGCGCCGAGAATGACGCGGCCGGTGGCGCCTAAGTGACGTCAGCCGTGCATGCGCAGGTTGGCCGTCTCCAACCCGCGCATGCGCGGTTGCCGTCTTCCCCTCCGTTGCCCCGCAAGACGTGGCAGCTTGATCTTGCGGGGCGGCGGAGGGGAAAGAATGCGTCTCCTAGAGCGCCAGCCCGACGATCAGTGGGCACCGATCGCGGGCCAGTCCCCTCACGAGCACGCCCGTGGTGCTCGATCCTCTCTCCGCCCCCCCACAGGCCCCACACTTACCTGTCGCGTGCTGTTCACGCCGGCAGCGACCAGGTGTGGTTGCCGCCGGCGTCAACCCGTCGGGGTCGTCAGGCCGCTAGGCCCATCCGGGCTGAGAATCGCCGGTCGCCGAGAAAAATGGCGAGCGGCGATTCTCCGAGCAGCGTGTCGCAAAACGCGACATGCCATTTTGGGGGGGTGGGAGAATCGCGGGGGGTGCCAGGGCAGCGTGGCGTCATTCGCCCGGCCCTCCCGCTATTCTCCCACCTGGCGTGGGGTGCGGAGAATCGCGCCCACGGGCTCTTATACCCCGCCTTACTGGGCGGAGGTCCCTTACAATCCTAACCAATGGGTGACGAGTGCTACATACCATTGGGCCAATGAGCAGCGAGCCTTCTCCACCAATGGCATTGCTAGGTACCGTAGTACCTCTAGTCATACTGCCACAAAGGGCAGGGAGGGATCTCAGCGGGGCAGCAGGGCTTGCCTTTCGGATTGCCCCCATGGCGAGTCCCCCACTTGGAGCTGGGCAAAAACCAGTGGCAGCCTGACGAGGCATTTAAGTGGGCATTAATTGCCCATTTAAAGGCTTTAGTGGGTAGTGAAGTCAGGAGGTGATCCACGAGATTTAATCAGGGCAGAGGGGCGAGCATGGTGGGATCTTCACCCATTACTCTCCTACTTGATTAAATGCTCCCTTGCCATCACGTTCACATTGGTGAAGGGCATTAAATCCTCTCATTCTCTCTGAGGACATCCTTGAATTGATTCTATGCTGTAAGGTACCATACGACTTAATGTAAAATTGTTTCAAGTTATATCAATTTTCTGACAAGAAAGTCAAACTTTCTTACTTGCCCCATTGAACATATTCTCTTGAATTTTACCCATTCAGAACTTATCTTGGCTTTAATTCAAATTTAGCTCTTAATCCTCTTGAAGTATAGAATCATAGAATTTACAGTGCAGAACGTGACCATTCAGCCCTTTGAGTCTGCACCGGCTCTTAGAAAGAGCACCCCACACCTCCACCCTGTCCCTGTAAACCAGTAACTCCACCTAACCACACAGACAGTGACCCAAGCTGGCAATCGAACCTGGGACCCTGGAGCTGTGAAGCAACTGTGCTAACTACTGTGCTACCGTGCTGCCCCTTGGATCTATTCCATCTGAATTATGACATCTATTTCCGTCAGTAACAAAGCCGACTTAGCTAATTTGGAGTTTCAAGAAATTAGATATGAAACCAGAATACATAAGTGTCTCTTTTTATCTTTCTATGGTATTCCCCTACTTATGGCATTCACCTACAGGTAGGATGGAGACTGCCATGGAGACCTTGATCCAGGACATAGAACCTGATGTGTGCCAGGAGTTGCTCTCCATGGCTATAGGAACAGGTGGGATCCATCAATGGCTATCTGCGAGAGGGATGGGGCACCTTGACCTCACTCCAGGTGCACCTTGACCTCACTCCAGGTGCACCTTCTCCTCAAGGAGTTACCCAGGAGCCCTCGGGCACGCATAGTGATGAGAACACTCAACTGGACACTCCAGTGTCATCCACCCAGGTGACTCTGAGAGTGTCCATTTGATCCCAATCCCCTCAGCCTGTGATCCTCTTAGCTGCAGCATCACAGATTCACGAAGGTGCACCTGTCCCCAGAGCTGGAGATCCAAAGCTGGCCAGCACCTTGCAGGCCTCAGCCCTGCAGTGGACGCCAGCCAAGCCCATCACAGGCAACAGGGCATTGCAGTCAACGGGCTACCTAAACCTCCGCTGTCATAGATCATCATAGATCATAGAATTTACAGTGCTGAAGGAGGGCATTCGGCCCATTGAATCTGCACTGGCCCTTGGAAAGAGCACCTTATCTAAGCCCGGACTTCCACCCTCTCCCCGCAACCCAGTAACGCCAGCTAACCTTTTTGGACACATAATGGATGCCAGCTGACAGTTGTGGCCATTCTTGGAGGGACTGCTGCCTCCTGGATCACACCCAGGCAGCTGTAACATTTTTAAAAAGTAAAAGGAAACTTGCCTTCACTTGTCCTTTGCTCTCTCTATCTTCACATCGGCAGTGCAGCCAGTGGGGCTGCTGATCATGCAGGGCTGGAGGGCCTCTCATTAACCCCCAGCATTGGGAGCTCTGATTGGATGACGAACCTGCCTCCAGACCGTTAATTGGCTGTGGATGTGAAAATCCCCTTAGATGAATGCAGTCCGTTCGGTGTCGGGACCTGAAACTAGCCCTCATTTCTCTCCCAATCCCTGATTGGAAGTCAATGTCCAGTTTTTCTTCCTTAATGGACATACATGGGGTTTGATGGCAATTCAACAGCTTCACATTCGCTTTTACAGCTCCAGTGTTTTATATCCAGGGTTTATTTTAAACTGATAATTCTGCGAAGGAAGGGAATCGTCACCACACAGTTTCTTCAAAGAGAAAGTATGGACAAGCTCTTTGAAAACTCACTTTGCCCTAGAGTAACTTCTGTGGCTGGAATGAGAGTCTTTTTGAACTAGATTAAACTTTGCTGCTGCACCAATGTGTTTAGTCCTTTAATGGTTACTATTGGTCAGGAGTCTGTTTGCGTGGCTGAAAATCCAATGACTGTCACTCCACTGTCAATAGAAAATGAAACAGGTAGCAATAGGACAAAATTAAGTAACATAAGGACATGAGAAATAGGAGCAGGAAAAGATCATGCAGCCCCTCTTGCCTGCTTTACCGTTCAATATGTCCATTGCTGCCTTCAGCCACAACTCCACTTTCCACCCGCTTGTCCATTGATCCCCTGAGGAACCAAAAAATCCATCTCAGTCTTAAATATGTTCGACAATGGAACACCCACAATCCCCTGGGGTGGAGAATTCCAAATATTCACAACTCTTTGACTGAGGAAAGTTCTCTTCATCTCAGTCCTAAATGATACCCCCCCCCCCCCCCCCCCCCCCGGCCGCCTATATCCAGGAACTGCAGCCCCCTCCAAATGATTGGGTAGCATGGTGGTTAGCACAGTTGCTGCACAGCTCCAGGGTCCCAGGTTCGATTCCCCACTGGGTCACTGTCTGTGCGGAGTCTGCACGTTCCCCGGAGTGTCTGCGTGGGTTTCCTCCGGGTGCTAAGGTTTCCTCCCACAGTCCAAAGATGTGCAGGGTTAGGTGGATTGGATATGCTAAATTGGCCTTAGGTTAGGTGAGGTTACTGGGTTACAGGAATAGGATGGAGGAGTGGGCTTAAGTGGGTGCTCTTCCCAAGAGCCGGTGCAGACTCGATGGGCCGAATGGCCTCCTTCTGCACTGTAAATTCTATTCTCTATGATTACTCCAAACTAGCACAGCATTCCAAGTTACTGAGAAATTTTGTATCGATGAATCTATTGTTTGTAGAATCTTTAGAAATTGACCCTGAGCTTGTGTTAAGGATTTCATGGGATTTGGGTAGATTAGTCTTGGAGACTGGTGAACCCTGTTAGAAAATGGTAGGGGTCCGGCTGTGCCATTTCTGCGATGTACCAGATTGTCCTGACCTTTACAAAGTCAGTGATCTCAGGCCATGTTGTTGGGGGAAGCACTGGTCAGGCGGGGTGGTGAGCTGACTGCTGTGACTGCTCACGCCACTGGCTCCTGTTTGTCTGGCTCGGCTGGGAACCAGCATAAGAGTGAGGGCTGGTAAGGTAAGAGAGATGAGGCACGGCGCTAGCTTCCAGTTGGGGGGGACGTGGGTCGCACCAGGAAGTGGCCTGGACTCCCGAAATCTAGAATTTTCATTCTACAGGACTGAGGTTGTTCACAATGTGAGCCAGAGGATGGTGAGAGTGGGCGATAGCCTCAGCAATTCACTTTTGTCCACACAAGCCACTCTGTCCTCCCTCCCGTGCCACCATGGGCAGTTGCTAGATTTTCCAATTACTTCGGGTTGGTGGATGTTACAGATACACATGCAGTGGAATATCACTGTTCTTCTAGCAGCTAGGTGTCCCCATTTCCAATACCACCATATGCGCCCACCCTCCTCCAGAATAGGTGCAGGTCCACCCGACGAGCTTGCCTCCGTCATCTTCCATCCCACCGGACTCCGCTCCTTGCTCAGCCCCTTGCGCCTTTTGACATCGTCTCACAAAGGGCTCTCAAATGGATGGGTCTGCCCACTAATTAACCCTGTGAACTGGGTGAAAAGGGCCAAGAACCAAGGGCCCTAGCTGCCAATACGGCCTAGAGAATTGCTGGGTCCGTGGCCGCGCATGCGGCCGACGGCGGCCTGCAATTGCCAAGAGGTGCTCACGGATCTGACCCGCGAAATAGTCTGCCCCCTTCAGCCGGCTCGCACACTCCGGACCACCCCAGCACAGCAGCCCCGAATATGTCCACCCCGTCCGTGGATCACCATCCCCCAATTGTGGCGGCACTGGACTGAGTCCGTAGCCGTCACGCTGAGTTTCTGATGGGTGAGACCAAGAGGCCCCCACGCAGTGAGAACTCGGCCAGTCAGGGACGCATATCGGGGGGGGGGGGGGGGGGGGGGGGGGGGGGGGGGGGGGGCGAGTCTCAGGTAAAGGCTTGAGGCCGTGGATATGTGGCGCGGCGTGCTCCTAGAGTCCGCCGCTTTGCAGAGGCGGAGAATCGCAGAAGCGGAACTGCCCACAATTCTGTCGGGAATTTGGATTCTCCGGCCTGTCACCAAACAGGCAATTTCGGTGTTGGCAACCGGAGAATCCAGCCGCTGGTTTTTGAACACTGGGTAATGACAGCAGGGCCACGGTTGTTGAACACTGGGTAATGGCAGCAGAGACAGTGTTGGTGAACACTGGGTAATGACAGCAGGGCCACGGTTGTTGAACACTGGGTAATGACAGCAGAGACAGTGTTGTTGAACACTGGGTAATGGCAGCAGAGACAGTGTTGTTGAACACTGGGTAATGACAGCAGAGACAGTGTTGGTGAACACTGGGTAATGACGACAGAGACAGTGTTGTTGAACACTGGGTAATGACGACAGAGACAGTGTTGTTGAACACTGGGTAATGACAGCAGAGACAGTGTTGTTGAACACTGGGTAATGACAGCAGAGACAGTGTTGTTGAAAACTGGGTAATGACAGCAGTGACAGTGTTGTTGAACACTGGGTAATGACAGCAGTGACAGTGTTGTTGAACACTGGGTAATGACAGCAGTGACAGTGTTGTTGAACACTGGGTAATGACAGCAGTGACAGTGTTGTTGAACACTGGGTAATGACGACAGATACAGTGTTGTTGAACACTGCGTAATGACAGCAGAGACAGTGTTGTTGAACACTGGGTAATGACAGCAGAGACATTGTTGTTGAACACTGGGTAATGACAGCGGAGACAGTGTTGGTGAACACTGGGTAATGGCAGCAGGGCCAGTGTTGTTGAACACTGGGTAATGACAGTAGGGCCAGTGTTGTTGAACAATGGGTAATGACAGCAGAGGCAGTGTTGTTGAACACTGGGTAATGACAGTAGGGGCAGTGTTGGTGAACACTGGGCAATGACAGCAGAGACAGTGTTGTTGAACACTGGGTAATGACAGCAGAGACAGTGTTGGTGAACACTGGGCAATGACAGCAGAGACAGTGTTGTTGAACACTGGGTAATGACAGCAGAGACAGTGTTGTTGAACACTGGGTAATGACTGCAGAGACAGTGTTGTTGAACACTGGGTAATGACAGCAGAGACAGTGTTGGTGTACACTGCGTAATGACAGCAGAGACAGTGTTGTTGAACACTGGGTAATAACAGCAGAGACAGTGTTGAGGTACACTGGGTAATGACAGCAGAGACAGTGTTGTTGAACACTGGGTAATGACAGCAGAGACAGTGTTGTTGAACACTGGGTAATGACTGCAGAGACAGTGTTGTTGAACACTGGGTAATGACAGCAGAGACAGTGTTGTTGAACACTGGGTAATGACAGCAGAGACAGTGTTGTTGAACACTGGGTAAAGACGGCGGAGACAGTGTTGTTGAACACTGGGTAATGACAGCAGAGACAGTGTTGTTGAACACTGGGTAAAGACGGCGGAGACAGTGTTGTTGAACACTGGGTAATGACAGCGGAGACAGTGTAGATGAACACTGGGTAAATACGGCGGAGACAGTGTTGTTGAACACTGGGTAATGACAGCAGAGACAGTGTTGGTGAACACTGGGTAATGACAGCAGAGACAGTGTTGGTGAACACTGGGTAATGACAGCAGAGACAGTGTTGTTGAACACTGGGTAATGACAGCGGAGACAGTGTTGTTGAACACTGGGTAAAGACGGCGGAGACAGTGTTGTTGAACACTGGGTAAAGACGGCGGAGACAGTGTTGTTGAACATTGGGTAAAGACGGCGGAGACAGTGTTGTTGAACACTGGGTAATGACAGCGGAGACAGTGTTGTTGAACACTGGGTAAAGACGGCGGAGACAGTGTTGTTCAACACTGGGTAAAGACGGCGGAGACAGTGTTGTTGAACACTGGGTAAAGACGGCGGAGACAGTGTTGTTGAACACTAGGTAATGACAGCAGAGACAGTGTTGTTGAACACTGGGGAATGGCGACAGAGCCAGTGTTGGTGAACACTGGGTAATGACAGCAGAGACAGTGTTGTTGAACACTGGGTAATGACAGCAGAGACAGTGTTGTTGAACACTGGGTAATGACAGCAGAGACAGTGTTGGTGAACACTGGGTAATGACGGCAGAGACAGTGTTGTTGAACACTGGGTAATGGCAGTGGAGACAGTGTTGTTGAACACTGGGTAATGACAGCAGTGACAGTGTTGTTGAACACTGGGTAATGACAGCAGTGACAGTGTTGTTGAACACTGGGTAATGACAGCAGAGACAGTGTTGTTGAACACTGGGTAATGACAGCAGAGACATTGTTGTTGAACACTGGGTAATGACAGCAGGGCCTGTGTTGTTGAACACTAGGTAATGACAGTAGGGCCAGTGTTGTTGAACAATGGGTAATGACAGCAGAGGCAGTGTTGTTGAACACTGGGTAATGACAGTAGGGCCAGTGTTGTTGAACAATGGGTAATGACAGCAGAGACAGTGTTGTTGAACACTGGGTAATGACAGCAGAGACAGTGTTGTTGAACACTGGGTAATGACAGCAGAGGCAGTGTTGTTGAACAATGGGTAATGACAGCAGAGACAGTGTTGTTGAACACTGGGTAATGACAGCAGAGACAGTGTTGTTGAACACTGGGTAATGACGGCAGAGACAGTGTTGGTGTACACTGCGTAATGACAGCAGAGACAGTGTTGTTGAACACTGGGTAATAACAGCAGAGACAGTGTTGGTGTACACTAGGTAATGACAGCAGAGACAGTGTTGTTGAACACTGGGTAATGACAGCAGAGACAGTGTTGTTGAACACTGGGTAATGACAGCAGAGACAGTGTTGTTGAACACTGGGTAAAGACGGCGGAGACAGTGTTGTTGAACACTGGGTAATGACAGCGGAGACAGTGTAGTTGAACACTGGGTAAATACGGCGGAGACAGTGTTGTTGAACACTGGGTAATGACAGCAGAGACAGTGTTGGTGAACACTGGGTAATGACAGCAGAGACAGTGTTGTTGAACACTGGGTAATGACAGCGGAGACAGTGTTGTTGAACACTGGGTAAAGACGGCGGAGTCAGTGTTGTTGAACACTGGGTAATGACAGCAGAGACAGTGTTGTTGAACACTAGGTAATGACAGCAGAGACAGTGTTGTTGAACACTGGGTAATGACAGCAGAGACAGTGTTGGTGAACACTGGGGAATGACGACAGAGACAGTGTTGTTGAACACTGGGTAATGCCAGCAGAGACAGTGTTGTTGAACACTGGGTAATGGCAGCAGAGAACATAGAACATAGAACAGTACAGCACAGAACAGGCCCTTCGGCCCTCGATGTTGTGCCAAGCAATGATCACCCTACTCAAATTCACGTATCCACCCTATACCCGTAACCCAACAACCCCACACCCCTTAACCTTACTTTTTAAGGACACTACGGGCAATTTAGCATGGCCAATCTCCATAACCCGCACATCTTTGGACTGTGGGAGGAAACCGGAGCACCCGGAGGAAACCCACGTACACACGGGGAGGACGCGCAGACTCCACACAGACAGTGACCCAGCCGGGAATCGAACCTGGGACCCTGGAGCTGTGAAGAATTTATGCTAACCACCATGCTACCGTGCTGCCCAGAGACAGGGCTGTTGAACACTGGGTAATGACAGCAGAGACAGTGTTGTTGAACACTGGGTAATGACAGCAGAGACAGTGTTGGTGAACACTGGGTAATGACAGCAGAGACAGTGTTGGTGAACACTGGGTAATGACAGCGGAGACAGTGTTGTTGAACACTGGGTAATGACAGCAGAGACAGTGTTGTTCAACACTGGGTAATGACAGCAGGGCCAGTGTTGTTGAACACTGGGTAATGGCAGCAGAGACAGTGTTGTTGAACACTGGGTAATGACAGCAGGGACAGTGTTGTTGAACACTGGGTAATAACAGCAGAGACATTGTTGTTGAACACTGGGTAATGACAGCAGAGACAGTGTTGTTGAACACTGGGTAATAACAGCAGAGACATTGTTGTTGAACACTGGGTAATGACAGCAGAGACAGTGTTGTTGAACACTGGGTAAAGACGGCGGAGACAGTGTTGTTGAACACTGGGTAATGACAGCAGAGACAGTGTTGTTGAACACTGGGTAAAGACGGCGGAGACAGTGTTGTTGAACACTGGGTAATGACAGCAGAGACAGTGTTGTTGAACACTGTGTAAAGACGGCGGAGACAGTGTTGTTGAACACTGGGTAATGACAGCAGAGACAGTGTTGTTGAACACTGGGTAAAGACGGCGGAGACAGTGTTGTTCAACACTGGGTAATGACAGCGGAGACAGTGTAGTTGAACACTGGGTAAATACGGCGGAGACAGTGTTGTTGAACACTGGGTAATGACAGCAGAGACAGTGTTGGTGAACACTGGGTAATGACAGCAGAGACAGTGTTGGTGAACACTGGGTAATGACAGCAGAGACAGTGTTGTTGAACACTGGGTAATGACAGCAGAGACATTGTTGTTGAACACTGGGTAAAGACGGCGGAGACAGAGTTGTTGAACACTGGGTAAAGATGGCGGAGACAGTGTTGTTGAACACTGGGTAAAGACGGCGGAGACAGTGTTGTTGAACACTGGGTAAAGACGGCGGAGACAGTGTTGTTGAACACTGGGTAAAGACGGCGGAGACAGTGTTGTTGAACACTGGGTAAAGACGGCGGAGACAGTGTTGTTGAACACTGGGTAATGACAGCGGAGACAGTGTTGTTGAACACTGGGTAAAGACGGCGGAGACTGTGTTGTTGAACACTGGGTAAAGACGGCGGAGACAGTGTTGTTGAACACTAGGTAATGACAGCAGAGACAGTGTTTTTGAACACTGGGGAATGACGACAGAGCCAGTGTTGGTGAACACTGGGTAATGACAGCAGAGACAGTGTTGTTGAACACTGGGTAATGACAGCAGAGACAGTGTTGTTGAACACTGGGTAATGACAGCAGAGACAGTGTTGGTGAACACTGGGTAATGATGGCAGAGACAGTGTTGTTGAACACTGGGTAATGACAGCAGAGACAGTGTTGTTGAACACTGGGTAATGACAGTAGAGACAGTGTTGTTGAACACTGGGTAATGACAGCAGAGACAGTGTTGGTGAACACTGGGGAATGACGACAGAGACAGTGTTGTTGAACACTGGGTAATGACAGCAGAGACAGTGTTGTTGAACACTGGGTAATGGCAGCAGAGAACATAGAACATAGAACAGTACAGCACAGAACAGGCCCTTCGGCCCTCGATGTTGTGCCGAGCAATGATCACCCTACTCAAACCCACGTATCCACCCTATACCCGTAACCCAACAACCCCACCCCCCTTAACCTTACTTTTTAGGACACTACGGGCAATTTAGCATGGCCAATCTACCTAACCCGCACATCTTTGGACTGTGGGAGGAAACCGGAGCACCCGGAGGAAACCCAAGCACACACGGGGAGGACGTGCAGACTCCGCACAGACAGTGACCCAGCCGGGAATCGAACCTGGGACCCTGGAGCTGTGAAGCATTTATGCTAACCACCATGCTACCGTGCTGCCCAGAGACAGGGCTGTTGAACACTGGGTAATGACAGCAGAGACAGTGTTGTTGAACACTGGGTAATGACAGCAGAGACAGTGTTGGTGAACACTGGGTAATGACAGTAGGGCCAGTGTTGTTGAACACTGGGTAATGACAGCAGAGACAGTGTTGGTGAACACTGGGTAATGACAGCAGAGACAGTGTTGTTCAACACTGGGTAATGACAGCAGGGCCAGTGTTGTTGAACACTGGGTAATGGCAGCAGAGACAGTGTTGTTGAACACTGGGTAATGACAGCAGAGACAGTGTTGTTCAACACTGGGTAATGACAGCAGAAACAGTGTTGTTGAACACTGGGTAATGGCAGTGGAGACAGTGTTGTTGAACACTGGGTAATGACAGCAGTGACAGTGTTGTTGAACACTGGGTAATGACAGCAGAGACAGTGTTGGTGAACACTGGGTAATGACAGCAGAGACAGTGTTGTTCAACACTGGGTAATGACAGCAGGGCCAGTGTTGTTGAACACTGGGTAATGGCAGCAGAGACAGTGTTGTTGAACACTGGGTAATGACAGCAGAGACAGTGTTGTTCAACACTGGGTAATGACAGCAGAAACAGTGTTGTTGAACACTGGGTAATGGCAGTGGAGACAGTGTTGTTGAACACTGGGTAATGACAGCAGAGACAGTGTTGTTGAACACTGGGTAATGACAGCAGAGACATTGTTGTTGAACACTGGGTAATGACAGCAGAGACAGTGTTGTTGAACACTGGGTAATGACAGCAGAGACATTGTTGTTGAACACTGGGTAATGACAGCAGAGACAGTGTTGTTGAACACTGGGTAATGACAGCAGTGACAGTGTTGTTGAACACTGGGTAATGACAGCAGTGACAGTGTTGTTGAACACTGGGTAATGACAGCAGAGACAGTGTTGTTGAACACTGGGTAATGACAGCAGAGACATTGTTGTTGAACACTGGGTAATGACAGCAGGGCCTGTGTTGTTGAACACTGGGTAATGACAGTAGGGCCAGTGTTGTTGAACAATGGGTAATGACAGCAGAGGCAGTGTTGTTGAACACTGGGTAATGACAGTAGGGCCAGTGTTGTTGAACAATGGGTAATGACAGCAGAGACAGTGTTGTTGAACACTGGGTAATGACAGCAGAGACAGTGTTGTTGAACACTGGGTAATGACAGCAGAGACAGTGTTGTTGAACACTGGGTAATGACGGCAGAGACAGTGTTGGTGTACACTGCGTAATGACAGCAGAGACAGTGTTGTTGAACACTGGGTAATAACAGCAGAGACAGTGTTGGTGTACACTAGGTAATGACAGCAGAGACAGTGTTGTTGAACACTGGGTACTGACAGCAGAGACAGTGTTGTTGAACACCGGGTAATGACAGCAGAGACAGTGTTGTTGAAAACTGGGTAAAGACGGCGGAGACAGTGTTGTTGAACACTGGGTAATGACAGCGGAGACAGTGTAGTTGAACACTGGGTAAATACGGCGGAGACAGTGTTGTTGAACACTGGGTAATGACAGCAGAGACAGTGTTGGTGAACACTGGGTAATGACAGCAGAGACAGTGTTGTTGAACACTGGGTATTGACAGCGGAGACAGTGTTGTTGAACACTGGGTAAAGACGGCGGAGACAGTGTTGTTGAACACTGGGTAATGACAGCAGAGACAGTGTTGTTGAACACTGGGTAATGACAGCAGAGACAGTGTTGTTGAACACTGGGTAATGACAGCAGAGACAGTGTTGGTGAACACTGGGGAATGACGACAGAGACAGTGTTGTTGAACACTGGGTAATGACAGCAGAGACAGTGTTGTTGAACACTGGGTAATGGCAGCAGAGAACATAGAACATAGAACAGTACAGCACAGAACAGGCCCTTCGGCCCTCGATGTTGTGCCGAGCAATGATCACCCTACTCAAACCCACGTATCCACCCTATACCCGTAACCCAACAACCCCACCCCCCCTTAACCTTACTTTTTAGGACACTACGGGCAATTTAGCATGGCCAATCTACCTAACCCGCACATCTTTGGACTGTGGGAGGAAACCGGAGCACCCGGAGGAAACCCAAGCACACACGGGGAGGACGTGCAGACTCCGCACAGACAGTGACCCAGCCGGGAATCGAACCTGGGACCCTGGAGCTGTGAAGCATTTATGCTAACCACCATGCTACCGTGCTGCCCAGAGACAGGGCTGTTGAACACTGGGTAATGACAGCAGAGACAGTGTTGTTGAACACTGGGTAATGACAGCAGAGACAGTGTTGGTGAACACTGGGTAATGACAGCAGGGCCAGTGTTGTTGAACACTGGGTAATGGCAGCAGAGACAGTGTTGTTGAACACTGGGTAATGACAGCAGAGACAGTGTTGTTGAACACTGGGTAATAACAGCAGAGACATTGTTGTTGAACACTGGGTAATGACAGCAGAGACAGTGTTGTTGAACACTGGGTAATAACAGCAGAGACATTGCTGTTGAACACTGGGTAATGACAGCAGAGACAGTGCTGTTGAACACTGGGTAAAGACGGCGGAGACAGTGTTGTTGAACACTGGGTAATGACAGCAGAGACAGTGTTGTTGAACACTGGGTAAAGACGGCGGAGACAGTGTTGTTGAACACTGGGTAATGACAGCAGAGACAGTGTTGTTGAACACTGGGTAAAGACGGCGGAGACAGTGTTGTTGAACACTGGGTAATGACAGCAGAGACAGTGTTGTTGAACACTGGGTAAAGACGGCGGAGACAGTGTTGTTGAACACTGGGTAATGACAGCGGAGACAGTGTATTTGAACACTGGGTAAATACGGCGGAGACAGTGTTGTTGAACACTGGGTAATGACAGCAGAGACAGTGTTGGTGAACACTGGTTAATGACAGCAGAGACAGTGTTGGTGAACACTGGGTAATGACAGCAGAGACAGTGTTGTTGAACACTGGGTAATGACAGCAGAGACATTGTTGTTAAACACTGGGTAAAGACGGCGGAGACAGTGTTGTTGAACACTGGGTAAGACGGCGGAGACAGTGTTGTTGAACACTGGGTAAAGACGGCGGAGACAGTGTTGTTGAACACTGGGTAAAGACGGCGGAGACAGTGTTGTTGAACACTGGGTAAAGACGGCGGAGACAGTGTTGTTGAACACTGGGTAAAGACGGCGGAGACAGTGTTGTTGAACACTGGGTAATGACAGCGGAGACAGTGTTGTTGAACACTGGGTAAAGACGACAGAGCCAGTGTTGGTGAACACTGGGTAATGACAGCAGAGACAGTGTTGTTGAACACTGGGTAATGACAGCAGAGACAGTGTTGTTGAACACTGGGTAATGACAGCAGAGACAGTGTTGGTGAACACTGGGTAATGACGACAGAGACAGTGTTGTTGAACACTGGGTAATGACAGCAGACACAGTGTTGTTGAACACTGGGTAATGGCAGCAGAGAACATAGAACATAGAATAGTACAGCACAGAACAGGCCCTTCGGCCCTCGATGTTGTGCCGAGCAATGATCTCCCTACTCAAACCCACGTATCCACCCTATACCCGTAACCCAACAACCCCACCCCCCTTAACCTTACTTTTCTAGGACACTACGGGCAATTTAGCATGGCCAATCTACCTAACCCGCACATCTTTGGACTGTGGGAGGAAACCGGAGCACCCGGAGGAAATCCAAGCACACACGGGGAGGACGTGCAGACTCCGCACAGACAGTGACCCAGCCGGGAATCGAACCTGGGACCCTGGAGCTGTGAAGCATTTATGCTAACCACCATGCTACCGTGCTGCCCAGAGACAGGGCTGTTGAACACTGGGTAATGACAGCAGAGACAGTGTTGTTGAACACTGGGTAATGACAGCAGAGACAGTGTTGGTGAACACTGGGTAATGACAGTAGGGCCAGTGTTGTTGAACACTGGGTAATGACAGCAGAGACAGTGTTGGTGAACACTGGGTAATGACAGCAGAGACAGTGTTGTTCAACACTGGGTAATGACAGCAGGGCCAGTGTTGTTGAACACTGGGTAATGGCAGCAGAGACAGTGTTGTTGAACACTGGGTAATGACAGCAGAGACAGTGTTGTTCAACACTGGGTAATGACAGCAGAGACAGTGTTGTTGAACACTGGGTAATGACAGCGGAGACAGTGTTGTTGAACACTGGGTAAAGACGGCGGAGACAGTGTTGTTGAACACTGGGTAAAGACGGCGGAGACAGTGTTGTTGAACACTGGGTAAAGACGGCGGAGACAGTGTTGTTGAACACTGGGTAATGACAGCAGAGACAGTGTTGTTGAACACTGGGTAATGGCAGCAGAGAACATAGAACATAGAACAGTACAGCACAGAACAGGCCCTTCGGCCCTCGATGTTGTGCCGAGCAATGATCACCCTACTCAAACCCACGTATCCACCCTATACCCGTAACCCAACAACCCCACCCCCCTTAACCTTACTTTTTAGGACACTACGGGCAATTTAGCATGGCCAATCTACCTAACCCGCACATCTTTGGACTGTGGGAGGAAACCGGAGCACCCGGAGGAAACCCAAGCACACACGGGGAGGACGTGCAGACTCCGCACAGACAGTGACCCAGCCGGGAATCGAACCTGGGACCCTGGAGCTGTGAAGCATTTATGCTAACCACCATGCTACCGTGCTGCCCAGAGACAGGGCTGTTGAACACTGGGTAATGACAGCAGAGACAGTGTTGTTGAACACTGGGTAATGACAGCAGAGACAGTGTTGGTGAACACTGGGTAATGACAGCAGAGACAGTGTTGTTGAACACTGGGTAATGACAGCAGAGACAGTGTTGGTGAACACTGGGTAATGACAGCAGAGACAGTGTTGTTCAACACTGGGTAATGACAGCAGGGCCAGTGTTGTTGAACACTGGGTAATGACAGCAGAGACAGTGTTGTTCAACACTGGGTAATGACAGCAGGGCCAGTGTTGTTGAACACTGGGTAATGGCAGCAGAGACAGTGTTGTTGAACACTGGGTAATGACAGCAGAGACAGTGTTGTTGAACACTGGGTAATAACAGCAGAGACATTGTTGTTGAACACTGGGTAATGACAGCAGAGACAGTGTTGTTGAACACTGGGTAATAACAGCAGAGACATTGTTGTTGAACACTGGGTAATGACAGCAGAGACAGTGTTGTTGAACACTGGGTAAAGACGGCGGAGACAGTGTTGTTGAACACTGGGTAATGACAGCAGAGACAGTGTTGTTGAACACTGGGTAAAGACGGCGGAGACAGTGTTGTTGAACACTGGGTAATGACAGCAGAGACAGTGTTGTTGAACACTGGGTAAAGACGGCGGAGACAGTGTTGTTGAACACTGGGTAATGACAGCGGAGACAGTGTAGTTGAACACTGGGTAAATACGGCGGAGACAGTGTTGTTGAACACTGGGTAATGACAGCAGAGACAGTGTTGGTGAACACTGGGTAATGACAGCAGAGACAGTGTTGGTGAACACTGGGTAATGACAGCAGAGACAGTGTTGTTGAACACTGGGTAATGACAGCAGAGACATTGTTGTTGAACACTGGGTAAAGACGGCGGAGACAGTGTTGTTGAACACTGGGTAAAGACGGCGGAGACAGTGTTGTTGAACACTGGGTAAAGACGGCGGAGACAGTGTTGTTGAACACTGGGTAAAGACGGCGGAGACAGTGTTGTTGAACACTGGGTAAAGACGGCGGAGACAGTGTTGTTGAACACTGGGTAAAGACGGCGGAGACAGTGTTGTTGAACACTGGGTAATGACAGCGGAGACAGTGTTGTTGAACACTGGGTAAAGACGGCGGAGACTGTGTTGTTGAACACTGGGTAAAGACGGCGGAGACAGTGTTGTTGAACACTGGGTAAAGACGGCGGAGACAGTGTTGTTGAACACTAGGTAATGACAGCAGAGACAGTGTTGTTAAACACTGGGGAATGACGACAGAGCCAGTGTTGGTGAACACTGGGTAATGACAGCAGAGACAGTGTTGTTGAACACTGGGTAATGACAGCAGAGACAGTGTTGTTGAACACTGGGTAATGACAGCAGAGACAGTGTTGGTGAACACTGGGTAATGACGACAGAGACAGTGTTGTTGAACACTGGGTAATGACAGCAGAGACAGTGTTGTTGAACTCTGGGTAATGGCAGCAGAGAACATAGAACATAGAACAGTACAGCACAGAACAGGCCCTTCGGCCCTCGATGTTGTGCCGAGCAATGATCTCCCTACTCAAACCCACGTATCCACCCTATACCCGTAACCCAACAACCCCACCCCCCTTAACCTTACTTTTTTAGAACACTACGGGCAATTTAGCATGGCCAATCTACCTAACCCGCACATCTTTGGACTGTGGGAGGAAACCGGAGCACCCGGAGGAAACCCAAGCACACACGGGGAGGACGTGCAGACTCCGCACAGACAGTGACCCAGCCGGGAATCGAACCTGGGACCCTGGAGCTGTGAAGCATTTATGCTAACCACCATGCTACCGTGCTGCCCAGAGACAGGGCTGTTGAACACTGGGTAATGACAGCAGAGAGAGTGTTGTTGAACACTGGGTAATGACAGCAGAGACAGTGTTGGTGAACACTGGGTAATGACAGTAGGGCCAGTGTTGTTGAACACTGGGTAATGACAGCAGAGACAGTGTTGGTGAACACTGGGTAATGACAGCAGAGACAGTGTTGTTCAACACTGGGTAATGACAGCAGGGCCAGTGTTGTTGAACACTGGGTAATGGCAGCAGAGACAGTGTTGTTGAACACTGGGTAATGACAGCAGAGACAGTGTTGTTCAACACTGGGTAATGACAGCAGAAACAGTGTTGTTGAACACTGGGTAATGGCAGTGGAGACAGTGTTGTTGAACACTGGGTAATGACAGCAGTGACAGTGTTGTTGAACACTGGGTAATGACAGCAGTGACAGTGTTGTTGAACACTGGGTAATGACAGCAGAGACACTGTTGTTGAACACTGGGTAATGATGGCAGAGACAGTGTTGTTGAACACTGGGTAATGACAGCAGGTCCTGTGTTGTTGAACACTGGGTAATGACAGCAGTGACAGTGTTGTTGAACACTGGGTAATGACAGCAGTGACAGTGTTGTTGAACACTGGGTAATGACAGCAGAGACATTGTTGTTGAACACTGGGTAATGACAGCAGGGCCTGTGTTGTTGAACACTGGGTAATGACAGTAGGGCCAGTGTTGTTGAACAATGGGTAATGACAGCAGAGGCAGTGTTGTTGAACACTGGGTAATGACAGTAGGGCCAGTGTTGTTGAACAATGGGTAATGACAGCAGAGACAGTGTTGTTGAACACTGGGTAATGACAGCAGAGACAGTGTTGTTGAACACTGGGTAATGACAGCAGAGGCAGTGTTGTTGAACAATGGGTAATGACAGCAGAGACAGTGTTGTTGAACACTGGGTAATGACAGCAGAGACAGTGTTGTTGAACACTGGGTAATGACGGCAGAGACAGTGTTGGTGTACACTGCGTAATAACAGCAGAGACAGTGTTGTTGAACACTGGGTAATAACAGCAGAGACAGTGTTGGTGTACACTGGGTAATGGCAGCAGAGACAGTGTTGGTGTACACTGGGTAATGACAGCAGAGACGGTGTTGTTGAACACTGGGTAATGACAGCAGAGACAGTGTTGTTGAACACTGGGTAATGACAGCGGAGACAGTGTTTTTGAACACTGGGTAATGACAGCGGAGACAGTGTTGTTGAACACTGGGTAATGACAGCAGAGACAGTGTTGGTGTACACTGGGTAATGACAGCAGAGACAGTGTTGTTGAACACTGGGTAATGACAGCGGAGACAGTGTTGTTGAACACTGGGTAATGACAGCAGAGACAGTGTTGTTGAACACTGGGTAATGACGGCGGAGACAGTGTTGTTGAACACTGGGTAATGACAGCGGAGACAGTGTTGTTGAACACTGGGTAATGACAGCAGAGACAGTGTTGGTGAATACTGGGTAATGACAGCGGAGACAGTGTTGTTGAACACTGGGTAATGACAGCAGAGACAGTGTTGTTGAACACTGGGTAATGACGGCGGAGACAGTGTTGTTGAACACTGGGTAATGACAGCGGAGACAGTGTAGTTGAACACTGGGTAAATACGGCGGAGACAGTGTTGTTGAACACTGGGTAATGACAGCAGGGCCTGTGTTGTTGAACACTGGGTAATGACAGTAGGGCCAGTGTTGTTGAACAATGGGTAATGACAGCAGAGGCAGTGTTGTTGAACACTGGGTAATGACAGTAGGGCCAGTGTTGTTGAACAATGGGTAATGACAGCAGAGACAGTGTTGTTGAACACTGGGTAATGACAGCAGAGACAGTGTTGTTGAACACTGGGTAATGACAGCAGAGACAGTGTTGTTGAACACTGGGTAATGACGGCAGAGACAGTGTTGTTGAACACTGGGTAATGACAGCAGAGACAGTGTTGGTGTACACTGGGTAATGACAGCAGAGACAGTGTTGTTGAACACTGGGTAATGACGGCAGAGACAGTGTTGTTGAACACTGGGTAATGACAGCAGAGACATTGTTGTTGAACACTGGGTAATGACAGCAGAGACAGTGTTGGTGAACACTGGGTAATGACAGCAGAGACAGTGTTGTTGAACACTGGGTAATGACAGCAGAGACAGTGTTGTTGAACACTGGGTAATGACAGCAGAGACAGTGTTGTTGAACACTGGGTAATTGACAGCAGAGACAGTGTTGTTGAACACTGGGTAATGACAGCAGGGCCAGTGTTGTTGAACACTGGGTAATGACAGCAGAGACAGTGTTGTTGAACACTGGGTAATGACAGCAGAGACAGTGTTGGTGTACACTGGGTAATGACAGCAGAGACAGTGTTGGTGAACACTGGGTAATGGCAGCAGAGACAGTGTTGGTGAACACTGGGTAATGACAGCAGATACAGTGTTGTTAAACACTGGGTAATGACAGCAGAGACAGTGTTGTTGAACACTGGGTAATGACAGCAGAGACAGTGTTGGTGTACACTGGGTAATGACAGCAGAGACAGTGTTGTTGAACACTGGGTAATGACAGCAGAGACAGTGTTGGTGTACACTGGGTAATGACAGCAGAGACAGTGTTGGTGAACACTGGGTAATGGCAGCAGAGACAGTGTTGGTGAACACTGGGTAATGACAGCAGATACAGTGTTGTTAAACACTGGGTAATGACAGCAGAGACAGTGTTGTTGAACACTGGGTAATGACAGCAGAGACAGTGTTGGTGTACACTGGGTAATGACAGCAGAGACAGTGTTGTTGAACACTGGGTAATGACAGCGGAGACAGTGTTGTTGAACACTGGGTAATGACAGCAGAGACAGTGTTGTTGAACACTGGGTAATGACGGCGGAGACAGTGTTGTTGAACACTGGGTAATGACAGCGGAGACAGTGTTGTTGAACACTGGGTAATGACAGCAGAGACAGTGTTGGTGAATACTGGGTAATGACAGCGGAGACAGTGTTGTTGAACACTGGGTAATGACAGCAGAGACAGTGTTGTTGAACACTGGGTAATGACGGCGGAGACAGTGTTGTTGAACACTGGGTATGACAGCGGAGACAGTGTAGTTGAACACTGGGTAAATACGGCGGAGACAGTGTTGTTGAACACTGGGTAATGACAGCAGGGCCTGTGTTGTTGAACACTGGGTAATGACAGTAGGGCCAGTGTTGTTGAACAATGGGTAATGACAGCAGAGGCAGTGTTGTTGAACACTGGGTAATGACAGTAGGGCCAGTGTTGTTGAACAATGGGTAATGACAGCAGAGACAGTGTTGTTGAACACTTGCCTTCATGTTTAATAATGCACAGCGGGGCAAGATCAAGAATGACAAGATTTTGAGTTGGAGGATCGAGCTCTCCACCTACAGCTATGATATCTTGTGTCGACCCGGGAAGCTCAATGAGCCCCCAGATACCCTATCCTGCAGTACATGTGCCAACGAACAGGTAGACCGACTCCAGGCCCTCCACAACGACCTCTGTCACCCGGGCGTCACCCGGTTTTTCCACTTCATCAAGGCTCGCAACCTGCCCTACTCCATCGAGGAGGTCAGGCCTGTGACCACGGACTGCCAGGTCTGCGCGGAGTGCACACCGACAATTGGTCAGTGAGGAGAGTGAATTACCTGCCGGCCAGGTAATGCCTCCAATGTCTCAGCTTCTATGATGGCTTGGGCTTCTTTTTCGACGGAGGAGTGTCGAGTTTTGGAGGCATGGAGAAGAAAGCCACGGGCCTGCCCACCTAGTTGAATGTAGCGGCCAGAGCAAAGTCTGATGCATCGCTCTCCACTTGGAATGGAATGGACTCATCCACAGCGTACATCGCGGCCTTAGCAATCTGCCTTGATGCAATTGAAGGCCAGGTGGGCCTCAGCCGTCAGGGGAAAAATGGTGGATTTGATCACTGGTTGAGCCTTGTCCGCATAGTTGGGGACTCACTGGGCATAGTAAGAGAAGAACCCCAGGCATCTCTTCAAGGCCTTGGGGCAGTGGGGAAGGGGGAGTTCCAGCATGTGGTCGGGGTCAGGCCCTAGGACTCCGTTTTCCACATGGCTCGGCGGATTGTGCGGAAGACGCATTTTTCTTTATTATAGGTGAGGTTCAGGCATTTAGCGGTGTGGAGGAAGCGCCGGAGGCTCTCGTCATGGTCCTGCTGGTCATGGCCGCAGATGGTGACGTTGTCTAGGTAGGGGAATGTGGCCCGCAGCCCGTACTGTTCAACCATTCGGTCCATTTCCTTTTGAAAGACCAAGTTGGTGCCGCCGAAGAGGACCCTGAAGAAGTGGTAGAGGCAGCCATCTGCCTTGAAGGCAGTGTATTGGAGGTCCTCCGGATGGATAGGGAAATGGTGGCACGTGGACTTCAAGTCGACTGTAGAGAAGATTCAATACTGCTCAATCTGATTGACCATGTCAGATATGCGGGGGAGCGGGTACGCATCGAGCTGCGTGTATCGGTTAATGGTATGGTTGTAGATTCTGGGTTGTGGGTAGGATGGGGAGGGAGCAGTGCCTTACCGTATCTGGGTGTATGAAGCTGTCTGTGCTCCTGGAGTCGAAAAGGCAAGCCGTCACGTGCCCGTTGTTCCGGACGGTCATCGTGGACTTTGCAAGATGGTGCGGCTGGGACTGGTAGAGTGTGAGAGAGGCGAGTGTCAGAAGGTGGTCGGTAGGCCGGTCGGAGGTAGCGGTGGCCAGCGTACGGTCGGGTGAGTTGGGGTCCAGGGAGGCTGCGGAGTGGTCCCAAAATGGCGGCTCCCATGGGTCGCACGTGGCGGGTGTCAGCGGCGATTACGTCCAAGATAGCGGCCCCCGTGGGTCACACGTGTCGGCCGAAGTTAAAGATGGTGGTGCCCACGGGTCGCACATGGCGAGTGGCGCGGCAGCTAGGGATGGCCCCGACAGGCAGCAGGCAGCGCTGCTGGGCCTAGAAGATTTAGGGGGGATCGGGCCTGGCAGGCTTTTGCGAAATGGCCCTTCTTCCCACAGCCGTTACAAGTTGCGTTCTGTGCCGGGCAACGTTGTCTGGGGTGATTACCCTGGCCGCAGAAGTAGCACCTCGGGCCTCCGGTGTTGGCGGGGCGCTGCACGGCGCAGGCTTGTGTCACACCCGGGTCGGTTGATGGCTGCGTCCACGAGGCCCACGAGGGCGCCGTGTGGTCGGAGGTGCAGGCCCCTATGTTCTGGGAGGCCACCTCCAGCGAGTTGGAGAGTTGTACTGTCTCTGGGAGGCGAAGTGTCCCCCCTTCTAGTAGACGCTGGCGGATATAGTTAGAATTCATGCCCGCAACATAAGCGTCCCTGATCAGCAGCTCCGCGTGCTGGGTAGCCAATATCGCCCGGCAGTCCCAGTTCCAGCAGAGGATGCGCAAGGCACGCAGGAATTCTGCAACTGATTCCCCAGGGCGCTGCTGTCTCGTGGCGAGGAGGTGCTGAGCATATACCTGGTTAACGAAGCAGCTTAGCCAGTGTTCAAACATTTCTGTAGCGTCAGCTGCCTGTGGGTCCAGGTCCAAGCGATCAGGCTTGAAAGATGAGTTCATCTTTAGGAGTTTAGTGTATTAAATTGATACACCATCAATAACACACGACGAGTGATGAGCGTAACTGAGGCTTTAATACACTAAACAGCAAGCCTCCTGCCTCTGGACCCGAACTGGGTCCTGAGGCGGAGACTTGCCACCTTTATACAGAAGCCCGAGGGGAGGAGCCACAGGCGGAGTCAGCCTCGACAAGCCCAGGCATGCACAATACAATACAGTACATAAAATGCAATAACGTGGTTTACCTCACAATGTTAATGGACCCGGGTTCGATTCCTGGCTTTGGTCACTCTCTGCTTATTCTCACCATGTCTGCGTAGATTTCCTCCAGGCGCTCCAGTTTCCTCCCACAAGTCCTGAAAGATGTGCTGATGAGATGAAATGGACATTCTGAATTATCCCTCAGTGTACCCGAACAGACGCCGTAGTGTGGCAACTAGGGGATTTTCACAGTAACTTCATTGCAGTGTTAATGTAAGCCTGTTTGTGATGCTAATAAAGGTTATTATTATTATTATTCCATTGTTGTCAGGAACTGATGGTGATTTATCATTGCAGTTAACTATGGCACTGTCCAGTTGTTCATGTTCTCCAAGCGATTGTGAGTTAGAGTGTCAGTTAACTCATTCCTTCTCTGCATCGCGATTAACTGTTTCACGTCCTTCGAATGATATTTGGAAACCTCCAGTGGCAAAAACATACAATGCAGTTATCACATATGCAGCTACATTGTTATCACCCCTGTTGAAATGTAGTAGTTGACACTGCTCCCCAGTAGCCTTCAGGGTGAAGTAAATGATGGACAATGAAATCTGAGAGCTGGGCAGGACTGCAAACTCTGGGGCAATTTTGAGCCCACGTTAGCCATTGGCATAAATAGCTAGGCGGGCCCAAAATGAATTGAAAAATGAAACTTGCTTATTGTCATGAGTAGGCTTCAATGAAGTTACTGTGAAAAGCCCCTAGTCACCACATTCCGGCACCTGTCCGGGGAGGCTGGTACGGGAAGCTCCAGCGAGTGTTGAGAAATTAGTTTCTTGCCAGCGAGCTGTTGTTTACCATTTTTCCGCATGCCCCACCGGTGAAGTAATGAGGGAACCTTACTTCAATAAATTTTAATAAATTGAAATATAATTAAATGGCTTCCGGGCCATATGTTCCCACCTCATACCTTGCCAATGTGAATGGTATTTAAATATGTGAAGCAGTCAAGGGGACAAACTAGGGGCACAAAGGTAAGTATAGCTCCTGGGGGAGGAGGGACATGCCAGGGAAGTGCCTACTGACAGTGCCAACCAAGCAGTGCCAACATAACAGTGGCTGTGCAGCATTGCCAAGGGCGGGCCGGATGGGAAGCCCCATTGTGGGTTTCCTGTTGTGTGTGTGGGGGAGGGGGAATCCCAATGTCTGTGTATTGGGAGAGTATTGCCCATTGCTGGTGTGGCAGGGGCATCTTCATGAAGCTGGCTTTCTCTTCATGTGACAGGTGGCCACTCCGCCACTGACAAAGTGCCTGGGAAAATGGCCCTTAATTGGGCCTTTAATTATTCAAAGAAGCTGCTTGCCTTTGCTTGGCAGGGAGCTGTTCCAGCACACAGGGACACCTGCATGAGGGGACCATCTTGACATGTCTCCCTGGCATTTCACCAGTCCACCCATTTTCCCACCCATCACCCAAGGGTCAGTAAAATTCCGGTGTTGGTGACAGGTATCCAACCTTTGCAGATGGTGGTGTAGTGGTGTTGTCACTAGACTAATAGTCCAGTGACCCAGAGGACCTGGGTTCAAATCCCACCATGGCAGATGGTGTAATTTGAATTCCATTGTTTCAAAAATCAGGAATTAAAAAGTTTCATTATGACTATGAAACCATTGTTGATTGCCAGAAACATGCCAAGAGAGAATATCAAACTAAGCTCGAGTCACAGACAGACTCTCGGCAGTTGTGGCAAGGACTAAACAACATAACGGGCTACAAAGCAAAGCCGAGCAGTATCTCTGGCAGCAGCGCACCCCTCCCCGATGAACTTAATGCATTCTATGCTCGGTTCGAGCAGGTAGCCAACAATCCGCTGTCGAGTGCCCCAGCAGCCCATAATTCACCCATACCCACCATCACAACTTCCGAAGTCAGATCGGCCTTCTGAAAGTGAACCCTTGGAAGGCGATGGGCCCGGACGGGATCTCTGGTCGTGCACTCAGAGCCTGCGCATACCAGCTGGCAGAGGTATTCACAGACATCTTTAACCTGTCCCTACTCCACTCCGAGGTCCCCACCTGCTTCAAGAAGACCACCATCATACAGGTACCAAAGAAGAACCAGGCAACGTGCCTCAATGACTACCACCCGGTGGCCCTGACGTCAGTTGTAATGAAGTGCTTCAAAAGGCTGATCATGAAGCGAATCACCTCCATACTCCCGGAACGCCTTGACCCACTTCAATTCGCATACCGTCGCAACAGGTCCACATCAGACACCATTTCCCTGGCCCTACACTCATCCCTAGAGCATCTCGAAAACAAGGACTCCTACATCAGACTCCTATTTATTGACTACAGCTCCGCCTTCAACACCATAATCCCAGCCAAGCTCATATCAAAGCTCCAAAACCTAGGACTTGGCTCTCCACTCTGCAGCTGGATCCTCGATTTTCTGACCAACAGACCACAATCAATAAGACTAAACAACAACATCTCCTCCACAATAGTCCTCAATACCGGTGTCTCGCAAGGCTGTATACTTAGCCCCCTACTCTACTCCCTGTACACACACGACTACGTGGCAAAACTTGGTTCCAACTCCATCTACAAGTTTGCTGACGATATGACCATAGTGGGCCGGATCTCGAATAACGACGAGTAAGAATACAAGAGGGAGATAGAGAACCTGGTGGAGTGGTGTAATGACAACAATCTCTCCCTCAATGCCAGCAAAGCTAAAGAGCTGGCCATTGACTTCAGGAAGCAAAGTACTGTACACACCCCGTCAGCATCAACGGGGCCGAGGTGGAGATGGTTAGCAGTTTTAAATTCCTAGGGGTGCACTTCACCAAAAATCTGTCCTGGTCCACTCACATCGACGATATCACCAAGAAAGCACAACAGCGCCTATACTTCCTCAGGAAACTAAGGAAATTCGGCATGTCCACATTAACCCTTACCAACTTTTACAGATGCACCATAGAAAGCATCCTATCGGGCTGCATCACAGCCTGGTATGGCAACTGCTTGGCCCAGGACCACAAGGAACTTCAGAGAGTCGTGAATACCGCCCAGTCCATCACACAAACCTGCCTCCCATCCATGGACTCCATCTACACCTCCCGCTGCCTGGGGAAAGCGGGCAGCATAATCAAGGATCCCTCCCACCCGGCATACTCACTTTTCCAACTTCTTCCATTGGGCAGGAGATACAGAAGTCTGAAAACACGCACAAACAGACTCAAAAACAGCTTCTTCCCCACTGTCACCAGACTCCTAAATGACCCTCTTATTGACTGACCTCATTAACACTACACTCTGTATGCTTCATCCAATGCCAATGCTTATGTAGTTACATTGTATATCTTGTGTTGCCCTATTATGTATTTTCTTGTATTTTCTTGAATTTTGTTTAATTCCCTTTTCTTCTCATGTACTGAATGATCTGATGAGCTGCTTGCAGAAAAATACTTTTCACTGTACCTCGGTACACGTGACAATAAACAAATCCAATCGAATCGAATCCAATCCAATCTGTTTCACTAATATCCTTGAGAGAAGGAAATTTGTCATTCTTGCCTGGTCTGGCCTACATGTGACTCCAGGCCCACAGCAATGTGTCTGACTCTTAAATGGCCAAGCAAGCCAGAGCAAATAGAGATGGGCAATAATTTCTGGCCCAGTCAGAGATGCCCACAACCCTTGCATAAATTTAACTTCTGAACAAATTGTTTACGACAACTAAAGGGAAGCCGTTCTACTCTTCAGCTCGTATAAAATCTCACGTAGATGTTACTATTGAAAATTAGGAATCTCTTTGAACTGCATTGAACTTGTTGGTCCACGTGTTGGAGATTACTGCAGGCTAACGCAGACCACTCTCACAAAATACAATTGCAGAATATACCCGAACATAAGTATGCTGACTTCAGTTTTCCCTAATCATATGCAGACTGGACAACACACGTTAGAATTTCTTTGAACTATATTGACTTCACTAGCCCACTTCTTTAGTTGGGTTAATATGTGTTATCATTTGGCACTTAGTCTGTGTGCGTTAGTCAACATCTAATCTCAGATGGTTTCCAAGCCAGTTAACATTACGAGAAGAACAAATTGTAAAGCATCCCAAGTTGCTCCACTGCAGTGTTATTAAGCAAAGATTAGACACCAAGTCACATAAGGAGACATTAGGGCAAATCATCAATAGCTTGGGCAAAGAGGTAGATTTACAGGAATGGCTTAAAGGAGGGAAAAAGAGCGATGGAGCATTATAACCCCCACAAAGACAACCGGGAAGCCTTAATTGATCACCCCATGTGACCCGTGGAGTACGGGCTCCCCAGGTAGGGGGCAGAGGCCTACCACCTGGGCTTTGTTCGGAAAAAGGTTAAAAGCAGACCCAGATCAGGGATGGGTGAGGCAAGTCATCCCAGCTACGATTGCACTGGGAGTGAGATGCTGAATTATGCATACCATTGTAAATACTTGAAAATAAATCTATATTACAGTTATGTCAGCTGTCTCCTTGTCATTATATGGAGATGACGTTTAGGGAGGGAATTGCAGAGCTTAAGGCAGCTGAAGGTACTGCCACCAATGGTGGAACAATTAAAATCAGGAACATTGAAATGGACAGAATTAGATGGACGTAGATATCTCAGAGGGTTGCAAGTTTCAAGGAGATGACATAGAAACATAGAAAATAGGAGCAGGAGAGGCCATTCGGCCCTTTGAGCAAGCTCCACCAATATTTTTGATCTTGGCTGATCATCCAACTGTTCCCAGTTTCCCCCCATAACCTTTGATCCCTTTGGCCCACAGAGCTATATCTGACTTATTCTGGAAAAAATACAATGCTTTGGCCTCCACTGCTTTCTGTGGTAGCGATGAAGAAATTTTTCCTCACCTCAATCCTAAATGGTGACCCCTGGTTCTGTTCTCCCCTACCATCAGGAGAATCCTTCCTGCATCTAACCTGTCTAATCCTAAAATTATTTTATAGGATTTTATAGGTTTCTATGAGATCCCCCCAATTCTTCTAAACTTCAATACATATAACTCTTCACATCAGGAGCAGAGCAGAGTAGTAGAAAACCGGAGAGCAGCCTGGGAAGGTGAATGATATAAAACTTTACCTCAGGGATTTGCAGCCTTCACATCAGAGCAGAGCAGAAGAAAACCGGAGAGCAGCCTGGGAAGGTGAATGATATAAAAGCCTTACCTCAAGGATTTGAGAGCTTCATATCGGAGCAGAATGGAGTGGGAGAAAACCAGAGAGCAGCCTGGGAAGGTGAGTGGTGCACTCTGAGTGTCCCAATTGGTCAGGAAAAAACTGAAAACTGACGTCACAGGAAGGCTGTGATTTGATTGGCTAATAGGGAATCTGTGCTAAATTTGAAAATCTATTTTAAATTACTGATTATAAGTTGCTTCAGATCAGAGTCATAAGGAGAGTTTAAGAAGCCAGTTGAAAAATTAACAAATTAAAAACTAATTAAATAAAATGAGAATGGAGGATCAGGTGATATGTTGTTCCTGCATGATGTGGGAGTTGGTTGACCCCATTGTCGTTCCTAGTGACCACACATTTAGTGAGTGTTGGTTGCTTGAGGAACTTAGGCCCACAGTTTATGAGCTAGAGTCTGAGCTTCAGAAGCTGCGACATATCAGGGAGGAGGATAATTACCTGGATGCTGTGTTTCAGGAGGCAGTCACATCCCTCAGGCTAACTACCTTGAATTCAACCAGTGGTCAGGGACAGGAGGGTGTGGCTACAAGTGATGTAGAGAGAGGGATCCAGGAGATAGAGTTGCAGGAACCTCCATCCTTTTTCTTGTCCAAAAGGTTTGAGATTCTTGCTCCATGTGTGGAAGGAATGGGGACTGCAGGGAGGATGAGCAAACGGACCACATTCACCGTGGTACAGGGAGCCATTAAAGTGGGGGTAGAGAAGAGAAATGTAGTTGTAATTGGAGATAGTATAGTTAGGGGCATAAACACTGTTCTCTGTGATCAGGAGCGAGGTTGTGTTGCCTACCCAGTGCCAGGATTCGGGGTAGCACATCTGGGCTGCAGAGGAACTTGGAGTGGGAAGGTAAAGATCCAGTTGGCGAGATCCACATAGACACCAATGCCATAGATAGAACAAGGCAGAGGTTCTGCTGAGGGAATATGGGTAGCTAGGGGCTAAATTAAAAAGCAGAACCAAAAAGGTAATAATCTCCAAATTACTACCGGAACTACGAGCTATTTGGCACAGGGTCAATAAGGTTAGGGATGTAAATGAGTCCTCAAAGATTGGTGTGGGAGAAAATGGGTTTGAATTCATGGGACCAGTATTAGGGAAGGACATCTTCTGATGGGATGGTCTTCACCTGAATCATCCTGGGACCAGAGTCCTGGCAAATTGCATGGCTACGGCTATAGATAGGGCCTTAAACTAAACAGTGGCAGGGAGGGTTCAGTTTCAGAGAAAATTAGAAAACCAAATGTAAAGGAGGAGTAGGCGTGCAGTTAGCAATGTGACGGGTGGTTACGAGAAAATAAAGGTGAGAGACAGAGAGGGTGAATGTTCATTTGCACAAAGCAATTATAACAAAACGAATGTAAAAACTTTGGGCGGAATTCTCCCTGAAATGGCCAGATGGCCTGACGCCGGCGCCAAGAGCGGAGCGAACCACTCCGGCGTCGGGCTGCCCGGAAGTTGCGGAATCCTCCGAACTTCCGATAGCTAGGCCGGCGCCGGAGGAGTAGTCGCCGGGCCAACTGGCGGCAAAGGGCCGAGGTGGGCCGGCGCGAGTTGGCACATGCGCAGAACCGCCGGCGTGTTCTGGCGCATGGGCAGAATTGCTGCCGTGTTTCCTGCACATGCACAGGGGGTTTCTTCTCCGCAACAGCCATGGCGGAGCCTTACAGAGGCCAGCACGGAGGGAAGGAGAGCCCCCACGGCACAGCCCGCCACAGATCGGTGGGCCCCGATCGCGAAGCCAGGCCACCGTGCCCCCCCCCCCCCCCCCCCCGGGGCTGGATCCTCCCGCACCCCCCCATGGATGGTCATGCCGGGATGGACCATGGGTGGGATTCTCCCAGAACTGGCTGGATGGCTTGACGTTGGCGCCAAGAGTGGCGCGAACCACTCCAGCGTCGGGCCGCCCGGAAGGCGGGACTGGCCGAAAACGGGTGGCCATTCAACTCATCAGGACCCGGAGAATTGCCGGGGGAGCCACTTCCAACAGCCCCAACCGATGCGGCGTGATCCCCACCCTCGCCCAAAAACCAGCACTGGAGAATTCGGCAGCCGGCATCGCTGCAGCGGGGCGGGATTCACGCCCCCCCCCCCCCCCCCCCCCGGCGATTTTCCGACCTGGCGGGGGGTCCAAGAATCCCGCCCTTTGTGTCTAAATGCACAAAGCATTCAGAACAAAATTAATGGGCTGTAACTTCCTGCATCATTCGGAACTTAAGTCGTCAGGGCGCCGCACATAAGCACATGGTATTTAAACTCCCGCCCGCTTCCAATAATGTTGCCAATCGGCACCGCAGTAATGTTGCCAATTAATAATGATGCTCTTTAGAGTCGCCAGGTATCAAATGATACCACCACAAGGCTTAACCGAATATCGATCAAAGGACCACACAACCAGTTAGTCAGTTTAAGTTCAAAGATGGTTTATTTAGACACAAGGATTACTTCGACATGCAAAACAAAACACTACAAGTTAAACTACACCTAACAATTACAATAACCTATAGTTAACTTCAGGGCAACCGGCTCTATGCAGATGGACAAGGCCTTTGTCCGGAACTTGCGTGGCTGGATGAAAGAGGTGGCTCTGTTTCTGCTGGGCTCATCCATCTGGTAGCGATCGTTGGTCTTGAACTTGTCTGTCTGGTCGTTATGCTGCACTTGGGTTGGCATAGGCCGGATCCAAGAGAGACCGAGCACATGGCTATGTATCTTCTTATCCCTCTGAGATTTTGCGCTCATTGAGGCAGTCCTTAACTTGGACCCAATAACTCGACAGGCTTCGATCACTGCCTTCGATTTTGACCAATAAAGGGGCGGATGCTTTGATAGCTGGACGTGTCCTTAGCGGTCATTGACCTTGGCTGTCTGGGCTCCCTGACTAAAGGAAGTGGCGCCGTTTAGTCTGCAACCCCGTCCACCCCAACCCCACAGCCCACCTCCTGGCTGTCCTCACTACTCCCCCCAGCTCTGGCAGAAGCCCCCCCTGCCAGCGGCACGACTGCCGGCGAAGTATGATGGTGCTGGACATTGTCCATATGTCCACTCTCTCTCTCTCTCTCCGCAGCCATCACGCCAGGTTCCCGACCGCTGAGAGCACACGTGGACCGTGCTGTTGGGAACTCGGGTCATCGGAGGCCAAGCATCGTGGGTGGGCCCGCTAATGAGATGCAAATGCAGTTGCAACTCTGCGCGGCGTGCGCCACAATGACGCCATTTTGGTGAGGTGGAGGTTCGCGATTCGGCGTCAAACCGCCACCTGCCGCGATTTCGGCATCAGGAGTTATTCTCAGCCCGATCGCCGTAACCAATTTTGGCGTCGGGCAACAGAGAATCCCCTCTGAGTGGTATTTCTTATGAAGAGAGATTGAACAGTTTAGGCGTATACTCTATATGGGCCTCTCCCCAAAGAAGAACGAGGGGAAATCAAATTGAGGATATATAAGATGATAAACAGTCTGGATAAACTACATGGAACATGGATGCTTCCTCTTGTGGGGCACTCCAAAACGAGAGGTCATAGTCTCAGCAAAAAGGTAGCAAATTTAAAATAGAGTTGAGGAGAAATGATTTTTCCCAAAGGGTCTGTGGAATTCGCTACCCCAGAGTGTGGTGGATGCTGGGGCAAATAGTAAATTTAAGGAGGAGTCAGACAGATTTTACATTAGTAATGGGTTGAAGGGTTATGGACGGTGGAGCTGAGGCCTGATGAAATCAGCCATGATCGTATTGAATGGTGGAGCAAGCTCGAGAGGCTAAGTTGCCTACTCCTGCTCTTAGTTTTTATGTTCCAGGAAAGAACTATTCTACCTAATTCCACCTTCCAGTTCTTGGTATGTAACGCTGTCGATAACAGCAGCTCGAGCACAAATCTGGTGTTCATGATTAAAAGCGGATTTCTTGATCAGGAATCAGTCCGGTGAACATTTGCTACGCTCCCTCTCGAGCAAGAACATCCTTCCTCAGATAAGGAGACAAAAACTGCACACAATATTCCAGGTGTGGCCTCACCTAGGCCCTGTATAATTGCAGCCAGACATCCCTGCTCCTGTACTCGAATCCCCTTGCTGTGAAGGCTAACATATCATTTGCTTTTACCGCCTACTGCACCTGCATGGAGACACACATGGTGGCACAGCGGTTAGCACTTCTGCCTCACAGGCCAGGGACCCGGGTTCAATTCCAGCCTTGGGTACATGATTGTATGGAGTTAGCACGCTCTCCCCATGTCTCTGTGGGTTTCCTCCTGGTGCTCCAGTTTCCTCCCACAGTCCAAATACGTGCGGATTAGGTGTAACGGCCATATTAAATTGCTCCTTAATTAAATTGCTGCCTGCCAGATCTCGTTGCACATTCCCCTCTGTCAATCTATAGCCATTCAGATAATAATATGCCTTCCTGCTTTTGCTCCCAAAGTGGATAACGGCACATTTATCCACATAATACTCCATCTTCCATCTTTTGCCCATTCACTCAAATTGTCCAAATCACATTGAAGCATCTCTGCATCTTCCTCACAGCTTACCCTCCCATCCATTGTGTCTTTACTGTTAAAATGACTCCAAATACCTTTTCCTTCATCGCCTTCCTTTCTATCTTCAAGATTTTTCTGAAATGGTTCTTCATTTATACCTTCCCAAATCTAGTATTTCTTTCTGTTTGTACAGTGTCCCCCTCTTCCATTTTTTGTCTTCCTGTCACATTATTCTTTAGGGGCGCAGTCCTGCAGAAGTATATTTTTTGATAAAACTTTCTTGAAGCAAAACACTTTGACATTGCTTTCAATCTTCTTACGTCTTCATATATTTGGTCTAACCTAATCTTTGTACAGATTAGTCCAATGACAGTTCATCACCTTCTCCATCGGTATCGGCTTCAAGTTTTCACCAATAAATCCCAGACTGTTACGGGGGATTACGTGCCATCCTATAATTTAAATCACAAAAGTGACCTTTCTTTGTGCAAAACATAGTCAAACAGGCCCTAGATTTGATTCTCAATTTGTGCTAAAATTAATCTACATCGACTTAACTTCATAATTCTGAAAGAGGCTAGTGAAAAAGTTTGTGAAATGTGAGCATTAGGGGAGATCCGTTTGAAAACAGGCTAGTGTAAAGACTGTATTGAAAAATGGTCAGGTAACAGACTCATACAACTAAATCTCCATTAATCTTCCTTTCCATTTATTGTAAATTTATAGATTTGATTATCGACAGTAAACCTGATGATTATCTGTACAATAGCCTAGCTGTCAAAAAGGAACGATCCAGCTTGACCAATCTTTCTGACTTTGTTGTGACAATGAAAATTCAATTGACAAATAAGCAGCTTCCGTAAAGTTTTTGACAAGGTTCCTTAAAACAGGCGATTAATTAAAAAATAAATAAACAGAAAAAAGAAGGAAACAATTGTAACGCACTAAGAAAATATCATGTATAAACGTGCTGGATGGAACAATGAGATTCTCTTGACTGAAGTATTTAATGATCTAGATCTCGGTAAGTAATTATCTATATCTTGGTGTCCAGGGAACAATTTCAAAGTTTGCGGATGACACAAAACTTGGAAGTATTACAAACTGTAATGAGGGCAGCTTAGAACTTCGAAAGGACATTGACAAGTTGGTGGAGTGGGCAGAAGGGAGGCAGATGAAGTGAGAGATGATGCATTTTGGTCGGAGGAACATGGAGAGATGATATAAAATAAGGGGGAAAATTCTTAAAGGTGTGCAGGAGCAGAGGGACTTGGGCGCGTCTGTGGGTAGATCATTGAAGATGTCAGGACAGGTGGAGAGAGCAGTTAATAAGGCATATAGTATTCTGGGCTTTATTAATAGGGACATGTAATATAAGAGCAAGAATAAGAGCAGAACTTATACAAGATACTAGTTAGGTCACAGCTAGAGTATTGTGCACAGTTCTAGGCACCACACTATAGGAAGGATGTGAAGGCATTGGAGAGAATGCAGAAGAGGTTTACAAGAATGGTTCCAGGGATGAGAAACTTCAGTTATGAGGATAGATTGGGGAGGTTGGGACTGTTCTCCTTGGAGAGACGGAGGCTAAGAGGAGAGTTGATAGTGATGTTCAAAATCATGAGGAGGCTGGACAGAGCAGATAGGGAGAAACTGTTCCCGCTTGCAAACAATGGTGAAGAATGAGGGGGCACAGATTCAAAGTGATATGAAAATAAGCAAATGCGATGTGAAAAAAAAAATAATTCACACAATGAGTGGTTCGGGTTTGGAATGCATTGCCTGGAAGTGTAACGGAGGCATAGTCAATCGAGGCATTCCAGAGGCATTAGATGATTTCTTGAATAAAAATAATATACAGGGGTATGGGGAAAAGGCAGGGGGATGACACTGAGTCATGACGCTCGTTTGGAAAACTGGGAAAACTCCTGTGCTGTAATGATTCTGTGAATTGCAATGAATGATACAGTATTGAAATATCGAAAGGTGAAGCTGAAGAAATTGTGCTGATGCTGAACTACACAGCCTAAATAATAAAAGAATATGATTCAGAGGAGGTAATGTTTAAAGTTTGTACTGTTTAGATTAGGTTGCATCATTAATCCAGTTCAAATCACCAAAAAGCAAGAGAAACATTACAGCCTGGAGGTAGTGCAGAGAAGAAAGACCAGGGTGATCTCCAGGAGTCTGCTTTATGTCAAAAAATTGGAGCGATTTGGACTTTTCGAGTGGCAAATAGCAGGTGATTAATAAGGATATTCTGTATAAAATCACTAAAGATGTAGAAGAATAAAAGGAAACTTACGTTTAATTATACAGTTGGAGCAGATGTAAAGGTTAGAGGTTTAGGCTGGAGAAGGATACTTTAAGGATAGATAGCAGGAACTCTGGGTCGGATTTACCGTTCAACCCACCAAGAGTTTCGTGAAGGTCAGAGGAGGCACACCATTGGCTGGTCCCGCCGTTATCAACGATATTTCCCGTTGAATGCATGAAATGTGCGCCGGGAGTTTGGGGGGGGGGGGGGGGGGGGGAGAGAATGCCCTGTCAGTAGGACCGGAACATCTGACCTTTGCTTTCAAATAAAGAGCGATCAGTACGTGGAATAAACCTTTATGTAGGATTACATTGTATGTACATGACAGAAACAGGATATTCAGCCTGACCAGTCTGTGTCAGTGTTTATGTTCCACTCGAGGCTTCTCCTCACTTTCCTCATTAAAATTTATCATTCTCTTCTTCCTCACATTGTCACAATGACAGGAAATTGTGACTAAATGAGATTTACCCACAATTTACCCAGTTAACTAAAAGTATGTTTAACTGGTTAAAGAGGACCTTCTTTCAAAACCAGAAGAAAACACAATACCATCAGTCACTTGATGCCTGATGTTGTAAGTTAACGCCTTTTATGGGAAGTTCTTTTTTAAAATTTATTCATGAGATGAAGACATTATGGCTAGTCCATCATTTATTGCCCATCTCTGGTTACCCTTCAGAAGGTGGTGGTGATGACCACTTTGGGGTCATTGAAAATGGGACTTATGAAGACTTTTAACCTATTTTCAACCTGTGGTGAATGTAACTCCGTAATTCACACTGTATTGTATATACATGAGACCATGCATTTGTAAGCGCAGTTGCGTTGCCCGACCACTAGGGGGAGTAGCGCTGGGAATGCTTAGGAATTTGTACAGGGCTCCACCCTTGGCTCCGCCCATGACTCCTCCCCCTGGACTGCTGTATAAATACCAATGCTCAGAGCCAGTCGTTCAGTTCATCGAGAGTTCAACGTGGAACAGGCTGGCTCTGTTGTAAGTAGATTAAAACCACTGTTCATATCTTAAAGCACGTGTCTAGTTAATTGATGGTTCCATCAATTTAATCTACTTAAAAAACAGTCAGGATCAATCATGGAATCAGCCCTCAAGCCTGAGCGACTGGAACTCGACCCGCAGGATGCAGAGGCAAAATAAATTTTTTCTCATTGGCTGCGGTGTTTTAAAGCTACTTGGCGGAAGCAAGCACAGCCGAAACAACGGAGGAGCAGAAACTGAGCCTACTGCATGCGAGGGTGAGCCACAGAATCTCTACTCAACTAAACTGTGCCGGTTCGTATACTGAAGCCCTAGCGCTACTCAACAAAATGTATGTGAGGCCTGTTAATGAAGTCTATGCACGACGCCTGTTCACTACTCGCCGCCAGCGGCCTACGGAATCTCTCGCAGAATTCCTGAGAGAGCTTAAAACTTTATCTAGTGACTGTAATTACCAGACGGTTACCGTGGCAGAACATAGAGAACTTGCTGTACGCGATGCCTTTGTTGCGGGCCTTAGGTCAAATTACGTGCGCCAGCGACTGCTGGAAAAGGGGGCCCTAAATCTTGAAGCGACTGTTGAACCTGCTACCACTATGGAGGTCTCCTTCCGCAGCCTCACCTCGTTCGCCGCGGACCCCGCGACCCCGTCATGGACCCCCGACCAACGACTCCCTCAGGCCTGCACCGTGCGTCCGCCCAGCCACAATGCTGCCCCAGCCTGCCACTTTTGCCGCCAGAATCAGCACTCGCGGCAGCACTGCCCGGCCCCAAAATCGACCTGCAGCAGCTGCGGGCGAAAAGGACACTATGCCAGAGTGTGTCTGGCGAAGAAAGCCCCAGCCTCTAACCCTCCCACGGCTCAAAGCACTCGTTCCCTGAATTCACAGGCCCACAGGCCCCGAAATGCTGCAGCCTCTATGCCGACTCCGCCCCCACCCGACATGTGCGACTCATGGGGGTGGCCATCTTGGCAATCCACCTCCATGCGGCCGGCCATGTGTGACTCATGGGGACAGCCATCTTGGCAATCCTCCTCCACGCCGCCGGCCATGTGCGACTCATGGGGGCGGCCATCTTGGAATCCATCCCCTTCAAACTCTGAAACTCATCTCGACGACTACGAACTCAGAGGGCAGTCATCACGGGGCCACTCCAGCACAGCTGATCGAGCCGCCGACTACCCGCAACTCAGCGCAGTCACTCTGGACCAATCGCGCCCGAAGCATCTGCGAAACTCAATGACAGAGGTCCAAATCAACGGGCACAGCACGTCATGCCTTTTCGACTCCGGGAGTACTGAGAGCTTCGTACACCCAGATCTGGTAAGACGCTGTTCGCTCCCCGTTTTCCCCGTGCGGCAAACTATCTCTCTCGCTTCAGGCTCCCACTCTGTCCAGATCCAGGAGCGCACCGTCGCGACACTCACAATCCGAGGCGCTAGCTATGCAAAATTTCAACTCTACGTCTTGCCCGAACTCTGCGCGCCACTCTTATTAGGCCTAGATTTTCAATGTAACCTTACGAGCCTCACCCTCAGCTTCGGCGGGCCCCTGCCCCCACTCACTATCTGCGAATCTCCCCCCTTCCCCCCTCCCCTCTTTGCCAATCTCACACAGGACTGTAGACTCATTGCCACCCGCAGCAGGCGGTACAGCCTGCAGGATAGGGTGTTCATCAGATCGGAGGTCCGAAGGCTTCTCAGTGAGGGGATCATAGAGGCCAGCAACAGTCCCTGGAGAGCTCAGGTGGTGGTCGTGAAGACCGGGGAAAAATTCCGTATGGTTTGTCGATTATAGTCAGACCATAAATAGATTTACGCTCCTTGACGCGTATCCCCTCCCCAGGATTGCAGACATGGTAAACCAGATCGCCCAGTATCGGCTCTTTTCCACGGTGGATCTGAAGTCTGCATACCACCAGCTCCCAATCCACCCGGAGGACCGCCACTACACGGCGTTCGAGGCCGATGGCCGCCTCTTCCATTTCCTCCGGGTCCCTTTCGGCGTCACTAATGGGGTCTCGGTGTTCCAACGAGCAATGGACCGAATGGTGGACCAGTACAGGCTGCGAGCCACGTTTCCATACTTGGACAATGTCACCATCTGCGGCTATGACCAGCAGGACCACGATGCCAACCTCTACCGTTTTCTCCAGATGGCTCAGAAATTAAACCTCACTTATAACAAGGAGAAATTAGTTTTCCGCACAACCAGACTAGCCATCCTAGGCTATGTCGTGGAAAACGGAGTCCTGGACCCAGAACCGGACCGTATGCGCCCTTAGAACTCCCCCTCCCTCATTGTCCCAACGCCCTCAAATGGTGCTTGGGCTTCTTTTCCTACTACGCCCAGTGGGTTCCTCAATATGCGGACAAAGCCCGCCCCCTCTTTAAGGCCACACTATTTCCCCTGTCAGCTGAGGCGCGCCAGGCCTTCAACTGCATCAAGGAGGACATCGCCAAAGCAGCCATGCGGGCGGTGGATGAATCCACTCCATTCCAGGTTGAGAGCGACGCCTCAAAGGTAGCTCTAGCAGCCACTTTAAATCAGGCAGGAAGGCCAGTTGCATTTTTCTCCCGTACCCTCTCCGCTTCGGAACTCCGACACTCGGCAGTCGAAAAATAAGCACAAGCCATTGTGGAGGCTATTCGTCACTGGAGGCACTACCTCGCAGGTAGGAGGTTCACCCTCATCACCGACCAACGATCGGTTGCCTTTATGTTTGACAACTCGCAAAGGGGCAAAATTAAAAACGACAAAATCCTTCGGTGGAGGATCGAACTCTCCACCTATAGCTACGATATTAAGTATCGACCGGGGATGCTCAACGAGCCCCCAGATGCCCTATCCTGCGGGACATGCGCCAGCGTGCAGATCGACCACCTGAAAGTCATCCACAACGACCTCTGCCACCCGGGGGTCAACCGGCTCGCCCACTACGTCAAAGCCCGAAATCTGCCTTTCTCCACTGAGGAGGTAAAAGCCGTCACCAGTGACTGCCCGATCTGTGCGGAGAGCAAACCGCATTTCTATAGACCAGACAGGGCCAACCTGGTCAAAGCTTCTATGCCCTTTGAACACCTCGTGATCGATTTCAAAGGGACACTCCCCTCAACTAACAGGAACGTTTACTTCTTAAACATCATAGATGAGTTCTCCCGCTTCCTATTTGCTATCCCGTGCCCCGATATGACCTCCCACACAGTCATTAGGGCCCTGCATAGTATCTTCACCCTGTTTGGCTTCCCCAGCTACGTGTACAGCGACCGGGGTTCATCCTTCATGAGCGACGAGCTGCGTCAGTACCTGCTCGACAAGGGCATCGCCTTGAGCAGGACTACCAGCTACAACCCCTGGGGGAACGGGCAGGTGGAGAGGGAGAATGGGACGATCTGGAAGACCGTCCTACTGACCCTCCAGTCCAGGAATTTCCAAGTCTCCCAGTGGCAAGAAGTCCTCCCAGATGCGCTCCACGCTATTAGGTCCCTCTTATGCACAGCGACCAATCAGACCCCTCACGAGAGGCTCTTCATTTTTTCCAGGGGCACTACCATGGGGGTCTCACTCCCGGCATGGCTGAAGACACCGGGCCCTGTACTCCCGAGGAAGCATGTCAGGGCGCACAAAACTGACCCCCTTGTTGAGAATGTGCGCCTGCTTCACTCCAACCCCCAGTACGCATTCGTTGAGTTTCCTGACGGCCGTCAGGACACCGTAGTCCTCCGGGACCTTGCACCCGCCGGGTCCAGCATCCCCTCTATCACTACAGATGCACCCCTCACCCTACACCCCATCCTGCCGCCCCCTCAGGCTCCCGAGCCCACTAGCTCGCTGCATCTGTTCCGCGCAACCCAGCCGCCCCCTCGCGCTCCCGAGCCCACTAGCTCGCTCCACCTGTTCCGCGTGCCCGCACCGGCTAACCCCCAGCGCCCTCAGTCCCCAGTCGAACCAGACGGGTATGGAGCTCAGACGCGATCTTCCCTGGAGTCGGCCATCGTACCCCAAGCCACAACACCCGTCCAGCCACCGCAAGAGGCTGCAACCCTGGTGCTCCGCAGATCACAGCGGACAGTCCGACCACCGGACAGACTCAATTTATGAACCACCGCCCCTGCCGGACTTGATTTTTTTGTAGGGGGTGAATGTGGTGAATGTAACTCCGTAATTCGCACTGTATTGTATATAGATGAGACAATGCATTTTGTAAGCGTAGTTGCGTTGCCCGGCCACTAGGGGGAGTAGCGCTGGGAATGCTTAGGAGTTTGTACAGGGCTCCACTCTTGGCTCTGCCCACGACTCCTCCCCCTGGACTGCTGTATAAATACCAATGCTCAGAGCCAGTCGTTCAGTTCATCGAGAGTTCAACGCCGAACAGGCTGGCTCTGTTGTAAGTAGATTAAAACCACTGTTCATATCTTAAAGCACGTGTCTAGTGAATTGATTGTTCCATCACAACCCCAACATCAATCTTAAATTTCTCATATTACCTGTTTTCTGGTTTATTTAGTACAAAATATTCTACCTTACCCAGTGGAACATATTTGGCCAGAAGGGAATCTCTTCAGGGTAGGTTTCTTCCCTCACTTCAACCGAAGAAATATCTTGTAGTTCCATTGCCATTTCAGAGTTCACTTCTTGTTCAACTTTTTCAGCCCATGTGGTTTCTCTGGAAATTGGCAAATCTAAATCATCTGATAATTCACCCATCATTTTGGCTGAGGATAAATATGCAGCTTGTGTGCTGTTTAATATTTCAAACGTTTTAAAGTAAAATGACAAACTTGAACCTAATAATAATCTTTAGAATAATCTTTATTGTCACAAGTAGGCTTACATTAACACTGCAATGAAGTTACTGTGAAAAGTCCCTAGTCGCCACATTTTGCCGCCTGTTCGGATACACAGAGGGAGAATTCAGAATGCCCAAATGATCTAACAGCGCGTCTTTTGGGATTTTGGGAGGAAACCGGAGCACCTGGAGGAAACCCATGAAGACAAAGGGAGAACGTGGAGACTCCGCATAGTTACCTAAACTGGGAATCAAACCTCTGACCCTGCCGCTGTGAAACAACAGTGCTAACCACTGTGCTACCATGTCTCATTGCCTGGCCTTCAATTTTCAGCATTTTTGACTGCCAGGTTGATAGTGTCGTTTCATATTGCTAAAGAAACTCACCTTGATTTTAATGAATTTTCTGATAGAGCAGGTTTTGCTCATTCAATCCCAGATTAATTCAAGCTCTGCAAAAATTGGATTCACCTTTTAACTATGAAGCTGTGACTCTGGATTTCAAACAACACACACTCTGCTCTTCTCCTGTCCATTTCCCCCTATGCAAACTCACAAACTTTCCCTCCCTCCAAAAGGCAGCCAGTCCTCACACACTCTCCTTTTCAGCAAGTCGGCAACTCTGGCTAACCCTCCCTCACACATTCTCCTCCCCCACTCCCTCCACATCCTCATACTCTTTCCCCTCACCACCCCCCCCCCCCCCCCCCCCACCCCATCCCTCACAGTCTCCCCCACCTCTCACACTCTTCTGTTCCCACAGTCTCACTAACCTCACTCATCTGGGGTCTTCAAGGCAGTTTCCTGCCTCACTGATTGTCTCCTCATGCTTGAAGGCTTGATTCAGTGCCTTGCACCCGACCGTTGCCGGCTGGCCTACCCTCAGCCTTGGTTGTGTCAAGTTGCCCCTTGCCTGCTCCCCTTGCTGCTCGACGGCTGCTGATCATGGCCAGCTGGCTCACCAATCGTGACTTGCGTCCGGCCCCGACGCCTTGGACCTCGCCTCGCTGTTGCTGGCTGGCCTGCCCTCCTCAGCCCTGGCTGGGTCAGGTCACCGCTCTCCTCCTCCCCTCGCTGCTGAATGGCTGGCTCACCTTGGCTCATGGCTTCTGCCTGGCATCTCGCGCCTCACCTCGTTGTTGCTGGCTGGCCTTTCATCCTCAGCCTTGGGGGCTGAATCGCCCCTCACCTGTTCCCCTCACTGCTCACTGGCTGCAGATTGGCTGGCTCAAGTTGGCTCGACGCTTCCATCTGACACCTCATGCCTCGCCTCATTATTGCGAGCTTACCTGCCCTGCTCAACCCTGATTAAGTTGCCCCTGGCTTCTCTCCTTGCTGCTCAATGGCTGCTAACTGGCTGAAGCACCTTGGCTCATGGATTTTGCCTGCGCCCTCGCTATTGCTGGCTAACCTATCCTCCTCAGCCCTGCTTGAATCGCTCCTTGCCTGCTCCTCTCACTGCTCAATGGTGGCAGGTTGACTCATCTTGGCTCATGGCATTAGCTCGGTTCCTCACTGTTGCTGGCTGTCCTGCCCTCAGCTCCGGATCAAAAGAACAAAGAACAAAGAAAAGCACAGCACCAGAACAGGCCCTTCAGCCCTCCAAGCCCGTGACGACCATGCTGCCTGACTAAACTACAATCTTCTACATTTCCTGGGTCCATATCCCTCTATTCCCATCCTATTCATGTATTTGTCAAGATACCCCTTAAATGTCACTATCATCCCTGCTTCCACGACCTCCTCTGGCAGCGAGTTCCAGGCACCCACTACCCTCTGAGTAAAAAAACTTGCCTCTTACATCTACTCTAAACCTTGCCCCTCGCACCTTAAACCTATGCCCCCTAGTAATTGACCCCTCTACCCTGGGAAAAAGCCTCTGACTATCCACTCTGTCTATGCCCCTCATAATTTTGCAGACCTCTATCAAGTCGCCCCTCAACCTCCATAGTTCCAGTGAGAACAAATCGAGTTTATTCAACCGCTCCTCATAGCCAATGCCCTCCATACCAGGCAACATCCTGGTAAATCTCTTCTGCACCCTCTCTGAAGCCTCCACATCGTTCTGGTAGTGTGGCGACCAGAATTGAACACTATACTACAAGTGTGGCCTAACTAAGGTTCTATACAGCTGAAACATGACTTGCCAATTCTTATACTCAATGCCCCGGCCAATGAAGGCAAGCATGCCGTATGCCTTCTTGACTACCTTCTCCACCTGTGTTGCCCCTTTCAGTGACCTGTGGACCTGTACACCTAGATCAATACTCTTGAGGGTTCTACCATTCACTGTATGTTCCTTACCTGCATTAGACCTTCCAAAATGCATTACCTCACATTTGTCCGGATTAAACTTCATCTGCCATCTCACCGCCCAAGTCTCCAAACGATCTAAATCCTGCTGTATCCTCTGACAATCCTAATCGCTAACCGCAATTCCACCAACCTTTGTGTCGTCTGCAAACTTACTAATCAGACCACTTACATTTTCCTCCAAATCATTTATATATACTACAAACAGCACAAGTCCCAGCACTGATCCCTGAGGAACACCACTAGTCACAGCTCTCCAATTAGAAAAGCACCCTTCCATTGCTACTCTCTGCCTTCTATGACCTAGCCAGTTCTGTATCCACCTTGCCAGCTCACCCCTGGTCCCATGTGACTTCACCTTTTGTACCAGTCTACCATGAGGGACCTTGTCAAAGGCTTTACTGAAGTCCATATAGACAACATCCACTGCCCTACCTGCATCAATCATCTTTCTGACCTCTTCGAAAAACTCTATCAAGTTAGTGAGACACGACTTCCCCTTCACAAAACCATGCTGCCTCTCACTAACATGTCCATTTGCTTCCAAATGGGAGTAGATCCTGTCTCAAAGAATTCTCTCCAGTAATTTCCCTACCACTGACGTTAGGCTCACCGGCCTGTAGTTCCCTGGATTATCCTTGCTACCCTTCTTAAACAAAAGAACAACATTAGCCATTCTCCAGTCCTCCGGGACATCACCTGAAGACAGTGAGGATCCAAAGATTTTTGTCAAGGCCTCACCAATTTCCTCTCTAGCCTCCTTCAGTATTCTGGGGTAGATCCCATCAGGCCCTGGGGACTTATCTACCTTAATATTTTTCAAGATGCCCAACACCTCATCGTTTTGGATCTCAATGTGACCCAGGCTATCTATACACCCTTCTCAAGACTCAACATCCACCAATTCCTTCTCTTTGGTGAAAACTGATGCAAAGTATTCATTTAGTACCTCACCCATTTCCTCTGGCTCCACACGTAGATTCCCTTGCCTATCCTTCAGTGGGCCAACCCTTTCCCTGGCTACCCTCTTGCTTTTTATGTACGTGTATAAAACCTTGGAATTTTCCTATTTGCCAAGTGACTCCTTGCTTAAGTTCCTTCCTACTTTCCTTATATTCCACACAGGTTTCGTCTGTTCCCAGCCTTCTCGCCCTGACATCCAAGGTTCCTGAAATTTGCCGTATTTATCCTTCTTCCTCACAGGAACATGCCGGCCCTGAATTCCTTTCAACTGACACTTGAAAGCCTCCCACATGTCAGATGTTGATTTACCCTCAAACATCCGCCCCCAATCTTGCTTCTTCAGTTCCCGCCTAATATTGTTATAATTAGCCTTCCCCAATTTAGCACATTCACCCAAGGACCATTCTTATCCTTGTCCACCAGCACTTTAAAACTTACTTAATTGTGGTCACTGTTCCCGAAATGCTCCCCGACTGAAGCTACTACCACCTGGCCGGGCTCATTCCCCAATACCAGGCCCAGTACAGCCCCTTCTCTAGTTGGACTGTCTACATATTGTTTTAAGAAGCCCTGCTGGATGCTCCTTACAAACTCTGCCCCGTGTAAACTCCTAGCACTAAGTGAGTCCCAGTCAATATTGGGGAAGTTGAAGTCTCCCATCACAATGACCCTATTCTTTTTACTCTTTTCCAAAATCTGTCTACCTATCTGCTCCTCTATCTCCTGCTGGCTGTTGGGAGGCCTGTAGGAAACCCCCAACATTGTGACTGCACCCTTCTTATTCCTGATCTCTACCCATATAGCCTCACTGCCCTCTGAGGTGTCCTCCCGTAGTACAGCTGTGATATTCTCCCTAACCAGTAGCGCAACTCCGCCACCCCTTTTACATCCACCTCTATCCCACCTGAAACTTCTAAATCCTGGAACATTTAGCTGCCAATCCTGTCCTTCCCTCAACCAGGTCTCTGTAATGGCAACAACATCATAGTTCCGAGTACTAATCCAAGCTCTAAGTTCATCTGCCTTACCCGTAATACTTCTTGCATTGAAACATATGCACTTCAGGCCACCAGATCCGCTGTGTTCAGCAACATCTCCCTGTCTGCTCTGCCTCAGAGCCATACTGGCCCTATTCCCTAGTTCTCCCTCAATGCTTTCATCTTCTGACCTATTGCTCCGTTGCCCACCCCCCTGCCATACTGTCGACAAACCTGCTGGCTGCGCCTAAGTGTGCAAAGTATAACACAGGATATTTTGCTTCTACCTCTTTCCCTCCTCGCCTAATCGCCTCTCTTTCCTTGGGCTGGATTCTCCCCTAGCTGGCGGGGCGGGGGATCCCGGCGCAGCGGAGTGGCGCCAACCACTCCGGCGTCGGGCCTCCCCAAAGGTGCGGAATTCTCCGCCCTTTGGGGGCCAAGCCCTCACACCAGTGGCCTTTGACGCCTGACGCCCGCCGCCGGGGCTGGCCGAAAGGCCTTCGCCGGTTCGCGCATGCACCGGTGGTGCTGACGTCACCACCGGCGCATGCGCGCTGGGGGATTCTCTACCGCGTCCGCCATGGCTCGACCGCCGATCGGTGGTCCCCGATCGCGGGCCTGGCTGCCGTGGGGGCACCCCCCGGGGTACGATCGCCCCGCGCCCCCCCCCAAGGACCCCAGGGGCCCCCTCGCGCCGTCGATCCTGCCGCCACCAGAGGTGCTTCAAACCTCGGCAGCGGGAGAGGCCTCCCAGCGGCGGGACTTCGGCCCATCGCGAGCCGGAGAATCGTCGCAGGGGCTCGCCGCTCGGTGCGGCGCGTTTCCCGTCCCCGCCAATTCCTAGGTGGCGGAGAATTTCTGCCACGGCGGGGGCGGGATTTACAGCGGCCCGGGGCGATTCTCCGACCCTGCTGAGGGTCGGAGAATTTTGCCCCTTGTGTGCGTGTGCCTCAATGTTCAGGCCGGTCTGTTTTCCCGCCCGAAGAGTACTCGAGCAATCAGAGCCTGATGTTGCTCTGCATTGCCTGGTAATAGGGCCTATCAGCAACTACAGAACAATCAGCCTCTCACTAGTGCCCACAGACAGTGGTCAGCATGGGGCCCCCCATTGGTCGGGGCTCCGTGCCTAGGCATGGTGTGTTTCAGTATAAATCCACCTCTGCTTGTTTGCATTTTTCGATATCTAATCTCAGTTTTTTTTGACAGATCATGGTCAACATTAAAGGAGTTCAATCAAGGTCAGCACTGATAATGAGGTGTCTTTCCCAAGGATACCTGGAAATGTTCACCCTACACTGACACTGATGTTTTTTTCCTGACAGCTACTATAGTTCATGGTTAGTGCAGTCAGAACTTTAATTGTTATGGAGTAGTAGTTTTAAATCCTTAAAACGCATTCAGGTGAGTTCCAAAACGCAGCATTGACATCAGACAAAAGCACCAGGCTGAGTTCAGATGGTTTCTTACAGGGAGTGTTGGAAAAGCACTGGTCAAGGCCATTCTCAGAAGTTACGAGAAGCACCTTTGACCTAGATTTTCCACCCGTGGTCTATGATTGGGCGAAAATCCTAGCTTTGTTTTAATGCTGAAATCGCAAACACAGTATATCATGATAAACAGAATACTCAAGTATAATTCAACGGACCTAAAACAGATTAATATTCACTAAATATCATCTGATGTGTACATTAGTTTATTCAGCAAATAGTCTTTGCTACCTATCATTGTTAAGGTGGTTACTTGCATTCAGCACCCTCTGCCCAATGGCTGTACACGTGCAATGTATAATACCTCGTCACCCCCTTAAATTACAATAGGTTATAGTTGTTCCAATAGGTTGATGGCCCTACGTTTTGAGAAAAGGAAAAATAAAATTGCATTCATGAACTCACAGGTTTGGAGAAGATTTTATTGAGTGGAATATGCATACTCCAGTTTCTTGCATCCCATCACTTTTTCAGATTGAACCAGTTGAAGAGTACAGTAAACTGGCATAAAACTGTGACCTCAAGAGAATTTCCATACATTCTACGCAAACATAACAGCCTGGAAGCTGCATTACGGTATTTAGTTGGTATTAAATTTCTCATTATCAGCTTAGAAATTATGATCAGCTTACAACATTGTGCCCAATTATGTAATGGTGGAATGAATCCATTCATTTTTAAGCAGTGTAGGCATTTTCAATAAAGCATGTTAACGAAGAATGACCTTCATTTATGTCAAGCACAAGAAGCAAAAGAGCAGTGAAGATTGAGAGGAAGATAGGATAATACAATGGGGTTTTTAAAAATCTGCACGTGGGCAGACTGACCACAGTCGAAATGCAGTAAGGATAAATTGGAAATATTACACATTGGGGGAGAAATATATACTTCCTGAGCGATGTCTGAATAGGTAAAGGTGAAGCTGAAAGGGATTATAAGGGTATATATCGACTCAATACTAAGCATGACTCATCAGTGCAGAGTGGTAAGCCAATAAACCTAATAAAAGAGGAACAATGAATAAATCACTAGGATAGAACAGTAAGAAGCCTTACAACACCAGGTTAAAGCCCAACAGGTTTGTTTCAAACACGAGCTTTCGGAGCGCAGCTCCTTCCTCAGGTGATTCACCTGAGGAAGGAGCTGCGCTCCGAAAGCTAGTGATTTGAAACAAATCTGTTGGGCTTTAACCTGGTGTTGTAAGGCTTCTTACTGTGCTCATCCCAGTCCAGCGCCGGCATCTCCACAACTAGGATAGAAGTCAGAGGATATTGTGCTTAAGCAGTGCTTCAGTTAGTGCAGAGACATATCATTAGATGCAAAAGAAACACTAGAGAAAGGCAGGTTTCCTTTGCCATGTATGGAGGCAGAACATAAAACTATATAAGATTGAAAAAAGCATACAAAACCTGAAATACTCAAATCAAATTTAACAGGAATGGTAAGACGAGGGGTACTAGCAATCCTGCTGAAAATTACATGTAGAGCAGATATCAAGAAGCTCTTCAAAAAATAGTCAACATATGAAATGAACAGGCAAAAAACACCTTGGAATCATTTATGATGCAGTGGATTGTTGTAATGGGGGAATGTAAAAATACATTTTAAAACTCCAAGTAAAGAATTGTGTTGGGAAGGAGTGTAAGGCAGAAATTTGGAATGACTTTTTTCATCACCAATCTGCTTTCATTGCAGGGAGCCATAGCACAATTGGAGTAACTGGGAATCAGGGAAAATCCTCCGCTGGTTGGAGTCATACCTGGCACAAAGGAAGATGTTTGTGATGGTTGGATGTCAATCATCTTAACTCCAGGGCAACACTGCAGGAATTCATCAGGGTGGTGTCCTCGATCCAACCATCTTTAGCTGCATCATCAATTGCCATTCTTCCAGTTTGAGGCCAGAATTGGGGATGTTTCCGGATGACTGCACTGCACAATGTTTAGCACCATTTGTGACTCCTCAGATACTGAAGCAGTCTATATCCAAATGCAACAAGACCCGGACAATATCCAGGCTTAGGCTGACAAATGGCAAGTAACATTTGTGCCACACTAGTGCCAGGAAATGACCATCTCCAACAAGGGTGAATCTAACCACCGCCCCTTGACATTCAATGGCATTACAATCGCTGAATGCCCAACAATCAACATCCTGGGGGTTACCATTGATCAGAAAATGAACTGGACCAGCCATATAAATATTGTGACTACATGAGCAGGCCGGAGACTAGGGGCAGGACTCTCCATTGGCAGACTGCAGAATCACAGAACGCGACTTGGTGGAAAATCATGCATTCTACTCCATACATACAGTAAATGCTGTCCGCACATGAGTGCGGGCCTGACCCGGTATTCTCTGGGGCCTCTGTGATGCTCCAGCTCCGCTGGGGGGAATTACCTACAGCGACTTTCACTTGCGGTTTTGAAAATCGGTAAAAGGCGCTGTGGCTAATGAAGGAGCGAGAGGAGGTAGAACACAGAGAGGCTGAATCGCGGACTTCCAGCCCTGCCAGTGGCAGGCCAGCTGTGATGGGGGAACGTCTACCGGGCCCAGGGTGGGTGGGCAATGTGGAGTGACGAGGTGATCGGCTGTGGGGTCGAGGTGACTCTCCCATGGGACCAGGGTGCAAGGCAGCCATCTTGCTGCGCCCCCCACTGACCATCTCTGTGGCTAAGCAGAGTGCCACTGGCTGTATGAGTGCACCCACCCCACCAGCCCCTGGACCCTACCCCCACCCTCCACCCATCTCACATGAACACCCCCCCCCCCACCTCACCAACCCCACACCCAGCCCCAACCTCCGCTCCATCATCCCACCCCGCACCCTCCACTCCACCAACTCCCCCCCCCCCCCCGTAACAGGCCTCCACCCACCAGTGGGGCAGCACGCAGCCCACCCAAGGGCAACACCCACAGTAGCCCCTGCAGGAGGGTGCTGGATGGGGACAACAGACCACTGGCATGGGTAGCGCCGGCCAACTGTACCCATCAGCATGGAAGGGCGTAAGGCCCTGAGGCCCCCGCAGTGCTGGGCACCGACAGGGCCGGGGTGCAGTGAGCAGAGTTACAAGGGAAACGGCCAGGATGGATGTGGGGATGGGGGAAGAAGGGGGGAGGGGGACTGTAGAAGTCAGGTATTTTAAATACACTTAATATAGGTAAAAAGGCAGTTTAGAGCATAAATATTAAATCCCAATTTTAAAATGTTTGAAACATACAATTCCCAAACTCAGACATGAGTTTGGGAAAAACAGAACCACTGATAAAAACATCACATTCTTTCAAGGACAGCGGCTAAATCCCATGGGCTGTAAAGTGGAATAATTAAAGGCTCCATTGTTCTGATTTCAGGCCACTTGTGATAACAGCCTGAACCACATTCCATAACGTATGCAAGCCGAAACATTTTAGACTGTGTCAAAAAACAGTTTAATAGTATGATGAGATGACTAACGTCTCAATTGTTGCAGATAAGCAACAATTGGAAGTGGCGTTGCATCGTGAGGATGGACGGCTTGTTATCAAATCAAATGTGTTTTGAATATAGCTTAAACCAATTAGGATTATATTGGGGTGTGATCGGATCGCTTAAGACAGATATGAAAGAGTATATCCATGGATGATTTGGCCACCATTTTAGACAGAAAGACAGAAAGACAGAGAGAAAGAGACAGGAAAGAGACAAAGAGAACAAGACAGAAAGAGAGAGAGAGAGAGAAAGTAAAGGAAGAGAATTAGAAAAGAGTTCTGTATTCCTATTTCATTTTCATACTTTGACTTCAACCTTTGACTTTTAAAGTTGTGTTCAGGCTATTGTCTCAGAAGATAATTCCTGTGATTCTTTGAAGAAAATCAAATTGTCTACAAACTACCTTTTAAATGAAATTCAAGTTGTAACCAATGAACTTCAAATAAAACAATTCTTATTTGCACCTGACAAGTTTTTAACTTGAATTTCTACTGAGTTTCAGCAATGTCTCAACAACAACCGGCAACCGTAAATTAAATAAAACTTCACAAATCCAAAGATACAACAGGGACATGCTGGAACAGAGTCTGCATGTGCAGACCGAGGCCCCAGTGTAGCCCGGTGGTCCTAGTTGGGCATGGGGGTACGCACCATGCTAACATGTCTGCCTTTCACTCCCTGCAGACAATGTACTTCGGAATTCAACCAGGAATGGTGCCATCATCCTTGCATCAGCAGCCCTGGGGGATGCATTGAGGCCGTACGAGCTGGAGCTGCTCTAGGGGGAATCCTGCAGAACTTGCCCCAGAAGATCAGGAGACAGCCACCCAGCATGGAGAGCGAGCTGCCCAACAGGCCAAGGAAGAGGAGGTGCCAAGGAGGCGCCGCATGAGGCCTCATGTGTACCGGCAGCACCTGTCATTCATGGACCTGCCGGATGGAGCAAGCCAACGAAGACTCCAGCTGAGCAGATGGACAGTGCGACACATCTGGCAGATGATGACACACCTGGCATCGAGGGGAATGGGGGAGGACACCCACTCCCGGTGGCCATCAATGTGATGGTCGCCCTGAACCTTTACGCCACGGGGTTCTTCCAGGCACCAAGTGGGGGCCTGTCTGGGATCTATAAGACCTCGGTGCACAGGTGCATTCGGGCTATCACAGAGACCCTGTATGCCCAGGCGACTCAATAAATCAAATTCAGTGTGGACTAAGTCCAACAGGAATCCTGGGCAACGGGGATCGTCATCATCGGCAAGATGCTTCATGTCCAAGGGGTGATTGATGGGATGCATGTTGCTCTACGAACACCGGCCCATGAAAGGCCGGTCTTCACAAACCGAAAGGCGTTCCACTCGAAAGTGCAGCTGGTGTGTGACCATCAGCGGTACATTTTGCAAGTCTACATCTGATAGCCGGGCAGTGTGCACAACGCCTTCACACTGGTCCACTCGATGGTTCGTGACCTCTTTGAGTCGCATCCTCAGCTGAGTGACAGGGGTTATCCATTGCGGTCATGGTTGTGACACCTATCCGGACGCCACAGCGCGACACAGAGACCCGCTACAATGAAGCCCATGCCATAACCAGGACATGATCAATCGGTGTTTTGGCAACCTAGACCGCTCCCAGCCTGATTCTGCAATCCATTGGCAGGATAGATGCACCAACATCAGTGTTCTTGGTCACCATCATCAAAGCGTTGACCATGCTCGATCAGCTCTGTTGGGCAAGCCGCATCGGCCACATTCCTGACACGAGACTCCCAAAACAACGCCCAATTTGAAGCTTCAAGGTGGCAAGCAAACCCCAGGAGGGCAGGGGGAACCGCAAAGTCTCCTGAAAAATGTGCAACATTCCCACCGACACCTAGGAGCCCTTGGCCCAAGACCACCCGAAGTAGAGAAGGAGGGAAGGAGCTGACACCTTGAGTTTCTCGCGGAGAGCAAAATGAAGGCGAGCATCGACAGCGAAAGGAGCATGTGGAACCTGAGCACCCCATCCACCTGCTCCTCCAACCACCGCCTGTGACAGAAACTGGAGGTCACACATCGGACTCCTCAGTCACCTGAGAACTCATTTTTAGTTTGGAAGCAAGTCATAGAATCCCTGATCCTGAGGGACTGCCTAAGAAGAAGGACTCCAGAGGATGGAATGAATAAAGGCTACCTCACCATTATAAGGTAGAAAATATAATTTTCAATCTCTATCTCGATGCAGCAGCTCCAGTAAAAACACAATGAACTCCTCTGCCTGAGGTCAGGGCCATGTAATGACGAGCAGTGTGGGACTTGAACCACTACTATGTGTATCCTGACATGGGTAGTACAAAATGCTACTGTGTAATCTTCAAAGAAGCATTTTCAAGGTAATTTGTAATAAATGATTAGTTGCTCACAATAACCTTTGTGCATACAATTTGGATTTGATTATATTTACACAGTTATTTCTAAATAGGTCATGCAGACAATGCTGTTGTAATCTTTTGACCAGTTTGATCATTATTGACCTAACTTGTCATACCTGTTTATTTTGGGTTATTGTAGGTTAGAGTGTTGTCTGCTTTTTAGTTTGCGTGCATTATTCAAAATCTAATCTCATAAAGTTAGTACAAGGCTAAGGTCAAGATCAGAAACCTCAACCAAGGTCATGGCTGGGATAATGAGGGACTTTTATATTGGGTTTCCTAGAGAATATTGGAAAATCTGAATAGCTTAGAAAACCTACTAGTCAAATTATTTTGACTGTTTTTAAGTAATTTTAGAAAGTTAAGCACAGGAGACCATTTGGCCCTTCTTGCGTGTGCTATATGTTGGCTTTGTCCTGCGGCCGATTCAAACCAACTTGCTGTATTCTCCCCAAGCAAATCCACCTTTTTCATCTTCAGCAGGTACAAAGGAAGAAACTTTTCCCCTTAGCCAAGGGGTCAATTACTAGGGGCACAGATTTAAGGTAAAAGGTAGGAGATTTAGGGGGATTTGAGAAAAAGCCTTTTCCCCCAGAGGGTGGTGGGAATTTGGAACTCGCTGCCTGAAAGGGTGGTGGAGGCGGGAACCCTCACAACATTTAGGAAGCTTTTAGATGAGCACTTGAAACTCCAAAAGCATATAAGGCCAAGTGCTTTACAATGGGATTAGAATAGGTAGGCAGGTGCTTGATGGTCGGCGCAAACACGATGGGCTGAAGGGCCTCTCTGCTGTGGTGTAAAGCTCTATGACGCTATGTCTGGCAGCATCTGGGGAGAGAGAAACAGAGTTAAAGTTTCAAGTCCATATGACTCTTCTACAGCTGAATTAGCAGTTGCAACTTGGATGTTGAGTCATAAACCCTATAAAAGCAGGCAGGTTCTGTATCGCATAAAATGGAGAAGCACAGAGTGATCGGGATCAACATTTTCCTGAACCGAATGCGAAATTGGGAATTTGGTGCGAAGTTGGGAATTTGACATGATTGGAAATTTGGAGCATCCACCCAAGACTCTGCAAGGATGTCCCCGATTCCTCCTGCCTGTGATCCCATCAGCTCCAACTACTCAGGCCAAGGACTGTGCACCTCCCTCTGAGAAGGAGACCCATGGCAGGCCTGGCCCTCCAGGCCTCAGCCCACCAGGGGACACCTACCAACTTCCCCACAGACAAAAGGGCTAGTATTCAACAGGCTGCCCCACCTCTGTTGCAGATGTCGGGGATGCACCTAGACACAGCGCAAAACAAAAATTAAAAAGTATTTAATGAGAACTGGTGACATGGGTGTTCAATTATTGTAAATAGTTTCTGGACTCCAAAGTATATGTTACGTTGCACCGTTTGGAAGTCTCCTGAAGTCTTACTTGCCCCCAGTTGTTTTAATAGTCAAACACACTCCACCCCTTCCAGAGGTGGCCTAAGGATTGACCTTCCTCCTCCTAATACATGGCTACATATAGAAACATTGTCCTCTGAAGGGTGGTGATTACCATGTGTGAAAAGCCTCCCACTCACACTAATCAGCTTACATCCATTGCCTTCGAGACTCTAGGGAAAGGCTAAGCACGTGAGCCCTTGTCAGGTCGGTCCATTCCCCCAGGAGCATGGAGACCTGTAGTAGTCACTTGGCTGACATGCACCTGCATGCCCCTTGTAGACATCTTCTCTAACTCAGCCTGGAGCTGATGGTCAATGGCTCAAAGTGAATGGCAGCTGGCACCTTGTTGGGATTTGTTGTAGTGAGAACCACTAGGCCTGATCTGCTGCCACGTGGCTTTCACTAAAGAGTGAGGAATAGCAAATGAGTAAACTGTCATACAGTCTCCACATGTTTTTTTCGGGTTTCCCTTTAGTTGTCCAGTTGTGGTGAAATTGAACTCGACCCCATGAGAAGACTCTGCCTCCACCTCTTTTGTACTTGGACATTGGGAGTATGGCCTTGGTCTGGAGCTGGACGTGTCTTAGGATGGTGCATGCTTCAATTCAAAGTCTCCACCAGCTTTTACCGCCCCCCCCCCCCCCCCGCCACGCACCAACATCCCCCATCACTATCGACCCCACCCCTCGATGACACTTTCACTCTGTTTTCGGTTCCTCTTCAGCCTTGTCCCAGTCACCCCAGACCCTATCGCTGTTACTTTGCACATGGCCTACTTCCCTACTGAGCCCCCTCAGTCACTGTTCCTATTCCCACTCCCCCTCCTTGTTCTCGTCTGCCCACCCCCTCTTGTTCTCGTCTGTCTCCCCACCTTCTTTTCCTCTGGACCCCCCTCTCACCCTCTGGACCCACCACCAGTCCTTCGTTACTTGCACCAACACCCCCTCCCCCTCAACCTTTGTGACTTCCTGCATGCACAATACTTGCGGACAGCTCCTATGGTGCACTAGCTTCGACTTCAGTGGGTTTCAGTGGGAGATCTGACTTGCCATCAACCCGCCATTAACGTTGGGAGGGGACGCTCCAACCTCGACATCAGTGAACCAATTTTACATTCCCTGCTATAATCCTTTATCCCTGCCAGCCATAAATCCCACTGTTGGCAGGTGGCATGTGTGATGATGTGGGAAGATTCCACTATCATGTTAAGTCGAGCTTTTGGGTTGGTCAGTGGTCAGGGAACAAGGGTGTGACTAAAACCCAGTCTGGTATCGGGATCCAGCAGGTGGTATATGGAAGAGCCTCAGCCCTTGACTCTAACCAACAGGCATGAGTTATTTGCTATGTGTGTGGATGAGAACAAGGGTGGATGAGTAAGATAATCATGGTACCCAGCTGCAGGGTGCCATCCAGGTGGAGGGACCAAATTGAAGCAGTAGTGATCGGGAATTCTATAGTCAGGGAGGTAATAATCTGTATCGGTGAGTGGGAAGTCTGAAGTTTGTGTTATCTGCCTGGTGCCAGGGTTAAGGACATATCCTCAAAGTCGACATAGGAGCCAACAAGATAGGAAGAATTGGAATAATATTCTGCTGAGACAGTTTGAGCAGTTAGGGTCTAAATTAAAACACAGAACGTCAAAGGTGATCATTTCTAGATTATCACCTGAGTCATGCACCAATTGACACAGGGTCAAGCTGATTAGAGAATTAAATGTGTGGCTCAAAGAGTGGTGTGGCATGGAAGGGTGTTGGTTTGTGCGGCACTGGAAGCAACACACAGCATACAAGGAGCTGTTCTGTTTGGGATGGGCTCCACATATAACTGCGACAGTGAATAAGGCTTTAAAGTAACAGAATAGGTAATGGAATAGGCAGGGTTCGTTTGAAGGGATATTTATATATTCAAAGAGAAATATTAAGGCAGTAGAACAGTGTAACAATGTGGGTAAAGACAAGCAGAGTGGAACACCAGAGATCCTTCCTGAAGGGCACTAATGAACCATCAGTAATCAGCAATCAGTGATAGCTTCATACTCATCATTATTAAGACCCACTTTCAATTCCAAATGTATTAATCAAATTCCGCTGCCATGATGGGATTTTATTCATGTGCCCTGGGCATTAGGTTGGGCCTCAGGATTACTATCTCAGTGCCATTACCATTATGCCACTGTCTCTCCCAGTCACTGCCATCATGGCTTACTAAGGAGGTTAACAGTAACATTGCATTAAAAGAAGAGGCTTATAACATTGCAAAGAATAGCAGTAAGCCTGAGGAATGGGAGTGTTTTAGAAGCTAGCAAAGGGCCACCAAGAAGTTGATACAAATGGGAAACAAAATATAAAAAACAGATCGCAAGAGCTTTTACAAGTACATGAAAAGGAAAAACGTAGCTAAAGGGGGGCAAGTGGGAAGATGTGGTTTAAGGCTGTGAGCAGGTAGGAAGGTAGAGGGCTTCAATCTTCAGAGGACCACCACTGATTGGCAAAGGGCATCCTCCAGATATTGTAACCCTCTTCCTTCCCGCATTTTGACAAACTTTGTTAAATCATCGAGCAGCCCGCTCCCACCTGACTGCCCATGCAAAACATTTTATGGTATGGGTAGTATGTTATTAGGGTTAACTGGTTTGGGGATAAACCTAATTGACCCGTGACTACTTATTAGAATATGGTGGACAGGTGGCTTATTTTGGCACTTGCCCACCCACTGCATTATGGGAATGAGCTTGAAGTTGGGCATAGGGGATGGGCAGGAAGGTGGTGGGATAGATATCCACCCCATTTTACAATTCTCCCACTACCCTAAATGCAGCCGTCGAAGGCATGTAAAATGCAGCTCATTGACCCTTTAACAGAAGAGACAGGAGAAATTATCATGGGGAATAGGGAAATGGCAAAGACAACAAATACTTCCTGTCTGTCTTCACAGGAGAATGCATAAGTTATACACAAGAAATACAGGGTAACTTGGGGTCTAAAAAGAGTGAGGAAAGTAAGGTAATTAATATCAGCAGAGATAAAGTACTGGAGAACCTCAAGGGACTAAAATTTGACAATAGGATTCTAGAAGAGATGCGCCAGTTATGATTTTCCAATTTCCTTGGACTCTGGAACAGTCCATTGGATTGGAAGTCAGCAGATGTAACACTGCTATTCAAGAAAGGAGGAGGGAGAAAACTACAGACTAATTAGCCTGACATCAATCCTTGGGAACATGCTACAGTCTAGTATTTAAAAAGTCTAAATGTATTTAGGGAATGATCAGTGAACATGGTTTGATGAAGGGAAATCATAATTTACAAGTTAGAGATTTTTGAAGATATAACTATGGGGGTAGATAAAGGGAAATCAATGGATGTAATATACTTGTATTTCCAGAATCACATTCTATAAGGCAACACAACAAGGTTTAATACACAAAATAAGGGTGCACATTGTTGAGGGTAATGTATCAGCATGGATAGAGAAGACAAGGCAAAAAAGCAAGTTGGAAGTAATGGAAACAATGATCAGAGCATGGCAGGAAAAAAGGTGTACAAACCGAAGAGTGCACCAGTAAATAAGGTTAGAGATTACAAAAAAGAAGAAAAAACTAAAGGCTTTGTATCTGAATGCACAAAGCATTCATAACAAAACAGATACATTGACAGAATAAATAGAAATAAATATGTACGATCAGATAGCCATTACAAGACACAGCTATGGGATGACAAAGACGGGACCTGAATATTGTTACAATCCCCTAGGCTAATGCATGGTCAATTCCAGCCGGACAAATTCTTAGAAAACACCCAAAGTCTTTGACCCTTGGATGCCCAATAACTACAGTCACCAGCAAATACAACTGGTTAACTATGATCTAATTGCTAACCCCTCTCTTTAACTTGCCCCATCCGCCACACCCTCTATATACACACACACATGGAAGACAGACAAAAAATAGAAGGGAAAAGATAGTGTTGGGGGGGAGGGGACAGAGTGTATCAGTTAGAGGAGCAGTCCTGTAGGGGCTCAAGTTTGAGGGCTCTGGTGATGGCTCCATTGTTGCTGATTCCGAGGAAATATACAGGGAATCCAGATTTGGAATCAGTTGAGAAGGCACCTTAAACTGGGTCATATGTCGGCTTTGACACCACTGTATGGGAACCATAGGTTTAAGATGGAAGGGATGGATGGGATGTTTAGGTGGTGGAAGGAGGAGCAGTTAAGGCAAGTCAGGGATATGTTCATTCACGGAGGGGAAATTCATTGGGTTGCATGAGCTGCAGGAGAGGTTTGAGTTACCGAGGGGGGGAGTGAGTTTAGGTTCTGGCAGGTGCAGAACTTTGCAAATTAGGAGGTAACGACGCTCCCCCAACTACCAGAGTACACGTTGCTGGAGAAACTGCTGCTACCAGATGAGATGGGGGAGGGCAGGATCGGGGACATATATGGGTGTTGGGAGAGAAGGGTAAGGCGCTGGTGAAAAGCATCAAGCGGAATTGGGAGGAGGAGTTGGGGAGGGAGATAGGATGGGGTCTCTGGTGTGAGGCGATGCAGAAAACGAACTTGACTTCTTCCCGAGGGGGGGGGGGGGGGGGGGAGGGTCAATGGACGGGGTTGGGCCACTCTCATACTGTGGCCGTGATCCAGAAAATCCCCGGGGAATGGACTGAATTGCCTTGCGGGGCGGAGGTGGATCCAGTCACCGGGCCTCGTTTGTGGGCCGGCTGCTCAAAATGGTGGCCTAGAATAGATAGAACTTACAGTGCAGAAGGAGGCCTGAGAGCTAAGTTTGGCAGGAAATCCTGCGCAATCCCCATGAAAAAATTTGCATGGCAAAGAATTGCTTCCAGATTTGCCCTCAGTGCAAGGGCAAACCAGGTGTAATTCAGCTGCAGCAGGAGAACATAGAACGCGATTCAGCGGACTTAAGTTAAAGTGCATTTACCTGGGCGTTTCTCAGCACCTGCAGCGCCCTGAAAGACTATTCAACAGCACTTTGACGTTATTTTGGCCTTGGCGAGGAACTCCCTGTCAAAGCCACTCATATCTTCAACGGTCCTCAAGCCCCGTCCTCACCCTACCATAGACAAGGCCCCCCCGTCCCCGTCCTGAACCTTGGCATTGGCAACCTGTCACCTGGGCACAGCAAGTGTGCACTCTGGCAGTGCTCCTGTCAGCCTGGCAGTGCAATGGTGCCAGGCTGCCAGCACCAATAGTGCCAGGGGGAGTACCAGCGTACTGCCCTGCCCTCTCCCTGACCACCCAGCGACCTCAACTCTCCAGTGAGACCCCCCCCCTCCAAGGTGTCATCACGACTGGTTCACAGCTTTGTGAACCAGTACCAAATAATGTCCAGTTGAGGCCTCACTAGGGAGGCTGGTGAATCCCAGGCCCCATGTGAATCCGGCGAATGTATACTTAAATGAGCCTAACATTAACTGTACATGCCTGGATCTCGCCCAGCGAGGGGGACATCCAGATCGTGATGTCTCGCAAGATTCCGTTGAATCTCGCGAGGCATTTAAAGCATCGAGAAGCTCGCAAGAGGCATCTCACAAGATTAAACAGCTTCATCCCGACACCAAGTCAGACATGGTGAGGCCACTGAATCACACATGCCTGTATTAGTCCATTCCACAAGGGTAACCATTACATTCAATATCAAACTGAAAATTTAAGCAAGTCACTTGAAATAACCCCAGCCATTTAAAAGTGATAGTAATTACGATCCCAGACCAGACCCAACAGTGACTAGGCTATTGGACCTAAATCCCAATATGTTAATTTATTTTAAAAGAATGTGCGGAAAGAATATTTCGCCCGAGGAATGGTTGCATGAAAAAATAGGGATTTGATATTTTTAAAACAAAACTGTATTGCTGACAGATTATTAAAATCTTTAATCTCACACCTGAAAAAAGCTTACAATTACCGCTTAAATAATACTAATTAATACAATAAATACAGTACCCTTAATTACTATCTCTATTCCCGATTAAAGTATAAGAATGAAAGAACATACAGCTTCCAATCCATCCTACATCCTAATCGCACAAAGTGATACTTGCTTTCCAGAACAGATTTGGCTCCTGTTAAAACCCCTGCAGATTCTGGTTGGATGTCTTGAAAAAGCTGTTTCAACTGGTTTGTTTCAGCTTCCCCCTTGTCCTCTGACAAGTCTACGCTGCTTCAAATACTATTAATCTTGTTTTAACTATCCACTGTGAGACCAAAATACCCTTGGTGGAATTCTCGGTTCCTGAGATGATGTGTTGATGCTGGGGCAAGATTCATGGATTTCTACAACAGCAGAACTGGCACTGCACCTGGACCGATTCAACAACTGTTAAGGGGTAGCACGGTAGCATTGTGGTTAGCAAAATTGCTTCACAGCTCCAGGGTCCCAATTTCAATTCCCGGCTTGGGTCACTGTCTGTGCAGAGTCTGCACGGAGTCTGCACGTTCTCCCCGTGTGTGCGTGGGTTTACCTCCGGGTGCTCCGGTTTCCTCCCACGGTCCAAAGATGTGCAGGTTAGGTGGATTGGCCATGATAAATTGCCCTTAGTGTCCAAAATTTCCCTTAGTGTTGGGTGGGGTTACTGGGTTATGGGGATAGGGTGGAGGTGTGGGCTTGGGTAGGGTGCTCTTTCCAAGAGCAGGTGCAGACTCGATGGGCCGAATGGCCTCCTTCTGCACTGTAAATTCTATGATTCTATAAATATATATAGGATACATTGCCTATCTATGAATAGAAGAACAGGGCTCCAGACCTAACTCCCTGAATTGTCTTTGCAGGACCTCTTCCCTCTCGTACTGGTGCCGGATTTTCCGGGTCTGTAATTGGAACTCAGGAGGCTGACAAGCGGCAGCCACAAATGCACACTTCAATCCCCACACACACCATCCCAGCCAACAAGATGGCAGTGAGGAGAGGGGCACAGGCAGGTATTTCTGTGGCTGCAAAGGAGACTCCAGGATGGTGTGTTGCCTCCCTGTTGCTAGGGTCCTGGATATCTCTGAATGGCTGCAGGTAATCCTGAAACAGGAGGGTTAACAGACAGATGTCATTGTGCACATTGGTCCACATTGGCCTAATGACATAGGCAGGAAGAGGGATGAGGTCCTGCAAAGACAATTCAGGGAGTTAGGTCGGGAGCTAAAAAGCAGGACCTCTAGGGGAGTGATCTCAGGATTACTCCCAGTGCCATGTACTAGTGAGGCTTGGAACAGGGAGATAGTACAATTGAACACGTAGGAGGGAGGGCTTTACATATATGGATCACTGGGATGTCTTCTGTGGAATTGGGACCTGTACAAGAAGGACGGGCTGCGCCTGAACTGGAGGGGCACCAACATCCTGGGCGGGAGGTTTGCCAGCACTATTCGGGAGGGTTTAAACTAGTGTAGGAGGGGTGGTGGGAACCGGACAGCAGGCCAGTAAGTGTAGAGGTGAGACTGAGATAAACATAGCGGAGAGTGAAAGCAGGCAGTGGGAAGCCGCAGGGCTCAGCGGGACTGTAGGTGTGAAGTGTGTATTCTTCAACCCGCACGTTGCCCCCCTGATGCGTGATGTTGTGGAGGGCACAGCAGGCCACCATGAGTGGGCAACCCTTCCAGCGCTATACTGGAGGGCCCCTCCAGAGAGTTCCAGACACCTGAATCGCATCTTCAGATGCCAAAGCACTTCTCAATCATGCGCCTGGTCACGGCATGGGCCACCGGTCTCCACATCGGACTGCAGCCTCCGGATAGGCATCATCGGCCACAAAAGCAGCAGATAGCCCCTGGAGCCAATCCCCCGGCCGGGGGGCACCTCAACAAGGCCATGGACCGTCCAGTATGCCAGATGAAGGCGTCGTACACACTGTCTGGAGGTGCGCATCTGATAGTTACACACCAGCTGCATGTTCATCGAGTGGAACCCCTTTTGGTTTGTGTAGATCGGCCTGTCATCTGCAGGTGCTCGTAAGGCAAAAGGCATCCTGTCCATCAGCCCCTGGACCCGGGGCATCCTATCGATGGAGGTGAATCCCGCTGCCCGAGCATCCTGGTGGGCTCCGTTCACATTGAAAAGGATATATTGTGCCGACTGGGCATACAGGTCCTCCGTGATGGCAAGGATGCACCCGTGCATTGAGGTCTGTGAGATCCCGGACAGGTCCCCACACAGTGCCCTGAAGGAGCCCGTGGTGTAAATGTTCAGGCAACTGACACCATGATGGCCACAGGGAGCAGGTGTCCTCCCCCATTCCTTCACCGTGTCAGCTTCGCATTATCCGGCAGATATGTTGTAGTGTCCTCCTGTTCAGCCGGAGTCTTCTACGGCATGCCCGGTCCTGCAAGTCCTTGAATGACAGAAGCTACCGGAACCCACGAGGCCTCATGCGGCGCCTCCTTTGCGGCTCCTCCTCCTCGGCCTGCTGGGCAGCTCTCCATCCTCAGCAGCTGCCTCCTGTTCTGCTGAGACAGGCTTTGCTGTTGCAGTGTCCTCCCCCTCGAGCAGCTCCAGCTCGTACAGCTGCAGTGTCTCTCCCAGCGCTGGGCGACTAGAAGGAAGGCCGCCATTGCTGGTTATATACCAATATCCATTGTCTGCAGGGGGTGAAAGGCAGACATGTTAGCACGGTACGTACCCCCGGCCCAAACAGGCCCACCAGGCTAATCAGTGTCCTTGGTTGGTACTGCACGCTCTGCCGCTTATGTCCCCCCCATCCCTGCACCCTTGTCCCCGTCAGTGCCTGGCCTTTAGCTCTGGTGCCCATCCTGCTGCCAGGGGTACATCATCTGGCACTGCCCATGCCAACGGTACGCTCTGCAGCCCCCTTCCAGTGCCCCATAGGGGCTACTGTGTGTGATGCCATTGGGTGGACAGCGTGATGCCCTGCACTCGGGTGGTGGCCGGTTGGAGAGGTGGTATGGCGGAGGATGAGGTGTGGGGATGGCGGGGTGGAGGATGGGGGCTGGACGATGGGGTGGTGGGGTGGAGACAACTATACAATCAGTGGCACTCTTCTGAACCAGAGGCCAAGGTGGGTGCTGAGTGGGGTGCGCAGCAAGGTGGCTGCCTTGCAGGCCATGGCAATGGACACACACCGGTACCATGTGGGGGTCACCCCGGCCCCATGCCTGTCCCTCCGTCACCCCCCCTTTTGCCCTGGCAGCCCCCTCCCCAGCCTGCCCAGCCAGTTTCAGGATCGGCAGCCCACGGACGTACCTCTCCATGTCCGACCTCCTCTCTTTCCCGCATCAGCCATGGTGCCTGTTTTTCGATTTTTAAAAGCACAGGTGAACCTCGTGTCAGGAACTCGCTCCAATTGAGGCAGAGAATTGCGGAGGCTGCGGAGAATACCGGGTCAGGCCCGCTAATGATATGCAAACGCCGTTTATTGTATATGTGGAGTGGAATGCATTGACATGGTTGTCGAGACACTGGAGAATCGCGATTTGGCATAAAACCAGCATCCGCCATTATTTTGGCATCAAAACTGATTCTCTGCCCAATCAGCCAGAACGCGGCACCGCGGGGTCCGCGCATGCGCAGTTGGACAGGCACCAACTACCGTATGCGCAGTGGGCTTCTTCCCCACGCCGGCCCCGACGCCAAATGGCACAGGGCAACAGGAGGCGGCGCAGAGGAAAGGAGGCTGGGGGTTGAGAGACCGGCCTGCTGATCGGTGGGCCCCGAATAGGGGCCAGGCCACTACAGAGGACCCCCCCCCCCGGGGTTGGACCCCCTCTCCACCCCCACAGGCCGCCCCCGAACCCTTCAATGCCGAGGTCCCGCCGGTTCAGAGGATGTTAGAATGGCGCCGGCGGGACTCGGCTTTTTGATGACGGCCGCTAAGCCCATCCAGGCCGGAGAATCGGCGCGCCGGCCCATGTCGGCCCGGGCCAGAGAATCGGCACATAGCCACGCCGGCGCCAATGGCGCCAATTCTCCGCACTGCAGTGAATTGCGTCCCGGCGTTGGGGCAGCGTGGTGCGATTCGCGCGGCACCGGTTCTCCGACCTGGCGCAGGGTCGGAGAATTCCGCCCATTAGCTCCCCGGGCACTCCCCATAGTCAAACAACAGTGCATTAGCACAGGCTGAAAATACATTGCTCTGGCCAATTTCACCTCCATCTTCTAAAAGCTTTCTGGTCTTGCAAAATAGGATACTTATTAATCACATGACTACTGCAGTCAAACACTCTAACCCAGGCTATTAACCCTTAAATTGCCACATGTTTTTAATCCACTATATATAAAATCCTGCATTTGTCACATAGTTCAAACTTTAACTAAGAATGCTGAAATAACTATAAATATTTTTAATACTAGTTCTAACTGGCAAGAATGACACATTAAAGATCTAGGACTGGTCAATCTCTCTTCTGCCTCGTGATCCTGAAATTCCGTTCATAATAATAGCAATAAGAATCTTTATTATTGTCACAAGTAGGCTTACATTAACAGTGTAATGAAGTTACTGTGAAAATCCCCGAGTTGCCACACTCCAGCGCCTGTTCAGGTACACTGAGGGAGAATTCAGAATGTGCAATTCACTGAACAAACACGTCTTTCGGGATCTATGGGAGGAAACTCGACCACTCGGAGGAGACCCCGCAGACACAGCGAGAACGTGCAGACTCCGCACAGGCAGTGACCCAAGCCGGGAAACGAACCTGGGACCCTGGCGTGTGAAGCAACGGTGCTAACCACTGTGCTACCGTGCCGCCTCATGGGTAGGTAGGTAGTGCCCACTAATGAACCTTATGCAATTCCACATGTACTGTGTGAGTGAGATCATGTGATAGACCAATTGGGGTTAAATAAAATATATTTACTGGGATATATCATCTTAAATAACTATTTGAAAATGTATAGTTACATCAGGTTTTACACTTTCATCTGATGAGACCTATTAATGTCTAAATATTTGTGTTTAATGTCTAATTTTTTCATGTATTGAGCAGGATTTTGGGATTCTCAAGGCAGTTTGCACTGTATGTGAAAACCCACAGAATACTGTAGTGAGAACTGTATGTTATACTTGGCTGTAAGGCCTGCAGTTAGGGTCCAGCCACTAGGTGGCAACCTGGCACAATTGGAATTAATTTCAGAGTCGCAGAATCCTGTGGCTCATCGAGTCTGCACTGATACGTGAAAAACACCTGCCTACTACCTACCTAATCCCTTTTACCAGCACTCGGCTCATAGCACTGAATGTTATGCCTTGCCAAGTGCTCATCCAGGTACTATCTTGTGGTGAATGTATTCACCTAATGCATGTATGATACTGTAACCTATGACCTGGAAGTGGTGATACGAGCTGCTTCCAGGTACTGTACTGTAACTCCGGTGGGCTCCGCCTCTGGCTCCGCCCTCACCGGGGCCATATATAGTCCGGCCACCTGTGGGTGGCACTTATTTGTATAGCCGACTCTGGCTAGGCAATTTCATGATTAATAAAGCCTAATGTTCACTCGCTCTCTCTGCCTCTGGGTGACTTGAAGGTATATCATATCTAAAGGATGCGAGGATGTGAGGCAACCTGCCTCTACCCCCCTCCCAGGCAGTCCATTCCAGACCATCACCAACCTCTGGGAAAAAACATTTTCCCTGAAATCTCCCGTAAATGCCCTGCCCCTCACCTTGAATCAGTGTCCCCTCGTGACTGACCCTTCAACCAAGGGAAACAGCTGCTCCCTATCCACCCTGTCCATGCCCTTCATAATTATGGTAGCACAGTGGTTAGCACTGTTACCTCACAGCACCAGGGTACAGGGTTCAATTCCTGCCTGGGCCACTGTCTGTGTGGAGTTTGCATGTTTGCCCTGCGTCTGCGTGCATTTCTTCCTGGTGCCCCGGTTTCCTCCCACATGTCCCGAAAGGCATGCTTGTTAGGTGAATTGTACATTCTGAATTCCCCCTCAGTGTACCCGAACAGGCGCCGCAATGGTGACTAGGGGATTTTCACAGTAACTTCATTGTAGTGTTAATGTAAGCCTACTTGTGACAATAAAGATTATTATTATTATCTTGTACAGTCCGATCATTTCATCCCCAAGTTCTCTCTGCTCCATGATTCATCAAGACCATTGAGAAAGCATGATCCAGAAATAATAGGGGAGGTTTGTGTGGTTCCCTTTCCAAAGCAATACTCATGTCAAACATTCCCTTGGCAACATAACTCTGCAGCATAACTATAACTGCCTTTTGCAATGTTTCTAAAATGGCATTATTATATTTGACTGTCAGTAGCTGTTAAAATTTAAACAGATTTTGACTTGGATATATACAACAGCAACTTTTATTTTATAGTTAGTACCGTAAACTTAGTAAAACATCTGAAGGTTCTTCATAGGAGCATTAACAGATTGAGTTTGACATTGAGCCACAGGAAGGGATATTAGGAGTGTGGCCTGGTCAAAAAGGTAGCAGCTTCTTCAAAGGAGGAGAGAGAGAAGGTGGGACAGAGATCAAGGTTTTTAAAGACTTGCATTATACAGCACCTTTCACAACCTCAGGACACCCCAGACCATTTTCCAGTAAATGAACGATATTTTGAAGTATGGTAATTTTTGTAATGCAGAAAACGCGGCAATTAATTTGTGGACAGCAAGATCCCGAATAAATCGTTGTAAGAAAACCCTGTTCATTTGACTCCCTTTTTTGGTCCTCCCCTTTTGCCCTTTGTCGAACCCAAGGTGGCCAACCTACTGATGCTGATTGTAACACTGCAATGAAGTTACTGTAAAAAGCCCCTAGTCGCCACACTCCGGCACCTGTTTGGGTACACGGAGGGAGAATTCAAAATAAGGGGAAGTAGATTTAGCACTGAGTTTAGGAGGAACTTCTTCGCCCAAAGGGTTGTGAATCAATGGAATTCTCTTCCCAGTGAAGCAGTTGAGGCTCCTTCATTAAATGTTTTCAAGATAAAGATAGATAGCTTTTTGAAGAATAAAGGGATTAAGGGTTATGGTGTTCGGGCCGGAAAGTGGAGCTGAGTCCACAAAAGATCAGCCACAATCTCATTGAATGGTGGAGCAGGCTCAAGGGGCCAGATGGCCTACTCCTGCTCCTAGTTCTTATGTTCTTATGTTCTAATATTCAATTCACCTAACAACAAGTCTTTTGGGATTTGTGGGAGGAAACCAGCGCACCTGGAGGAAACCCACGCAGACACGGGAAGAATGTGCAGACTCCCGCACAGACAGTGATCCAAGCAGGAATCGAACCTGGGACCTTAGCACTGTGAAGCAACAATACCAACCACTAAGAACAATATTTGACATGATTCACAAACTTTATTTGGCCATCTTAGCTCTGCATCATTCTCCCCACCCTCATCCCCAAGGCAATTGCCTGAACGTGTCATCCGACCTTTGTGACCCCCTTATGGTTTGCAGAACAGACTAAATGGTATATAAGATCTGAACTTGCATAACATTCAAACCAAAAATATGTACATGATTTTTTTTCTGGCCGTACCCTGAATATAATTTCCTGTTTGATTCTTTCAACTTCAAGCAATGAAATATTATTCCCTACTTTCAAACGCAAGATCAAAGGAAATCACTTCTTAAATCACTGAACACAAAAGAGTCCAATATGCTTCATGTTTCAAATTCCTTTAATATTATTCAAGTCTAACTGTGGGTGTGGGTTTCGCATCTTGATCAACTCCATTGGGTCACAGTTTTGCTTTTCCAATACAATAATCACAAATTATTTCTAAACCACCAATTAGTTTCCATCACTGAGCTCCTCCCCCAAATGGAACTGAGCATTCGATAAAACCCTCACATCTTTTGGAAGGGTTGCTCTGGCATCCTGTCACCTCACACTCTGCTCCTGGATATGCAAGTGTCAGCTTCCATTCAGGGGCCCTTGGACTGCAAGCTGTCAGCCTGGTGTCAGGAACTCTGGAGTTTCTACACCTTGGTCCAGCTGCCTCACCCGTCCTGACTACCATCTGAGCCTCACCTCAATGTCGAGCTGCTCGTTGCTGTTCCAACCTCGATATCTTCTTGATCTGGAACTGGATTTAGCTCAGACTCTGGATTCTGCATCACAAAACTAGTGATGCTGATATCTCATGACATATGACGTATTTATGTCATGTTCTGCTCCTTCAGGTGGCCCACGCAGTAACCGTTTATCCAGTCTAGAAAGTAACAGTATATCACTTTGGAAGAATGGCCAGGATTCTCCGGTCACGTCCATGGAGGGACCCATTGCGGGCGAGAACAGCACCGGAAAATCCAAGCTGCAGAGAAGGTTGATTTTAGCCACTAGTTTTGTCCATCTTGCCTGAAGACTCTCAGCTAGCCAATAATTCATCACCTGGCATCACATCTGGCCCTGGCACCCCTTCTGTGATCTGGGTATAACTCTGATTCACCGTTCTTTTCAAACTCCTTGATCATCAGTGATATCCCTGATCTCTGGCATCTTTCTACATAGTTTGCACCCAGGCAGCAATGTCGTGCTTTGTGGAGTTACTCTGTACACCACTACATGTTCCACCTCTGGTGGCCATTTTGGTGTCACTCTGTGGTGGTGATTCCTGGTAACATGTATGTAATCAGCAAACATCTGTGAGATAAACTGTGGCCCACTAGGCACAAGGTACTCAAAACAGACTGTTTCCCAAATATCTCAATCACTGTTTGTTGTGCTGTTGTAGACTTTATCGCAACTTATTCATAGTCACGATTGTAATATTCAATAACAAACAGAACTGATTGCACTGACCGGAAATGCACCTAATCTTCCCTTCATGCAGCTGTTGTGAATTGGTTCAGATGGTCGGATTTGCGAATGGCTTTGAGTGCATGACAGGATGCAATGAATTTTTCTGCATCCTTCTCCAATCCAGGTCACCAAACCTTGGTTCTTAGTTTCTCCTCCATGGTGACCACTCCCAAATGATCTTCATCAGCCAATTCAATGTTTTAATTGCCTTGACAAGTCAGCTGACTCCGAGCACAGGTTTTCCGCTCGTGCACATTTCATCTCTCACAGCAACATAGGATTCTTTTGGATACTTTTCCCACTTTCCTGTTTGGATCCTCTGCCTGATGTCTTCTAATTCTTGATCTTTGCTTGGCTCTCTTTAGCAGCCACATTGTCATTGCTCTGGGTGTTCAGCGTACAACTACAAATTGCACAAATGATTCAGCCTCCTTCCCCAGCTGGATCCACTCATCTTGTTCACCTTCAGTGATCCTGAGAGTGAATCTGCAATGTGAACAACCTTGTCCTTGTATTGCTGAAGGCAGTCTCGATCTTTTGATCTTAGTGCATGATTTTGACTGGGGAAAGTATATCACTTCCAGCGGTTTATGCTCTGTTGGCAACTCAAACTCAAAGCCAAACAGATATACAAGAAACCTATCACATGTCCAGATCAGCCCCAAGGCTGCTTTCTCTATCTGCAAATATCACCTTTCCACATCAGTAAGCAGTGACACTTGGTCCTCCGGCATGTGTCTATGCTAGCACTGTTCCTAGTCCCAAAGGGCATCCACAATGACCTTCGTTGGTGCTCACTCATGATTGTCCTATCCAAGACTTTGAGCTTTCTCAGAATGCTCAGAATGGCTTATTCTGCTCTTGGTCAGTCATAAAACATTCACCCTTCCTCATTAATCTCCCCAATGGTGATATGTTAGGCAGGTTGGTTCAACGTTGACTGCAACTGGATGCAGGGAAGCTAGAAACAAACGTCTGACACCGGAGATGATCCAACACTGTTTTATTTAACTATGAACTGCTGTACATGTTCAGCTGTGGGTTGACACTCTACTAATCCTACTGATGACCCCTTACTGGCTCGACCAAACTTACTAGCTATCACATGGCAGTAGTGCCCACTAACTTGTGCACTCTGACTGTCTCAGTATCTGGGTCCCGAGAGAACGGGAGCCTTAATGCCCTGTGGGCTTCATAGTGGTGGTGTCCTGTCTGGTGATTGGTTATTCTGTGTTGTGTGTTCATTGGTCATCCTGTGTGTCAATCACTGCCTGTCTGCATCTCATTATATACATGCGTGGATATTATGACATCTACCCTTTTTTAAAAAATAAGTTTTGGAACGTGAAGGTATATACATGCCTGACTATGTACAAGTGGTGAGTTAACGAACATATGAACATGGGAAGGTGTCTATCGTGCAGAGGCAGAGCAAACTGAACAAAATTTACAAAAGTAAAGTCTATAGATTCAGTCTTTGAGGCTGGCGACGAATTCTGGTCGATCGGCGCAGAGGTGGAGCAGGAGACGCCGGCACTTGGACAGGCGGGATTTCTGGCATTGCGACGGTATCGTGGACAGATGGGATCGCTGACAGATCAGTGGCCTCGTAACAGGAGACGTCTGAGGAGGCATGATAACCGGTGGAGCAATGTGGTTAGGCGGTGGGCGGGGAACTCTCCGCAGCGCCCTCCTGTTGCACCGGAGAATGGAGCCGTCAGCTATTTGAACAATGAAAGACCTTGGGGCGGCCTTCCTGATAACAACAGCTGGGGCCGACCAACCTCCCTCAGGCAACTGGACGCGAACAACACCTTCGGGAGCCAGCGCAGGCAGATCCATGGCATAAGCATCATACGTGATCTTCTGCTGGTCCCTGGACCGATGCACTTTTTGCAGCACCATGAGGTGGTCAAGGTCTGGAATATGGATGGCTGGAACAGTCGTCCTCAGCTTGCGGTTCATGAGCATCTGCGCCGGAGACAAACCAGTCGACAGAGGGGCTGTCCTGTAGGCCAACAGCGCCAAGTTGAAATCGGAGGCTGAGTCTACAGCTTTGCACAACAACCGCTTGACGATATGGACCCCTTTCTCAACTTTCCCATTAGGTTGTGGGTCATGTGGACTAGATGTCACATGACGAAAGTTTAACTGATTGGACCATTATTGGACATTACCATGTGTGGAATCCCATGCCTCGAAAATATTTCCTTACAAGCCTTTATTACAGATAAAGACATAATATCCGGAAGTTTCATAGCCTCAGGAAAATTTGAGTAGTAGTCTATGATGAGACATAGGCACGACCTGTAGCATGAAATACATCGATGCCTACTTTTGTCCACGGTGACGTAGTTAACTCATGTTGCTGAAGTGTCTCTTTACACTGTGCCGGTTGATGTTTCTGACAGGTGTCACATATCATGATCATGTCAGTTATTTCTTTGTTATTGCCAGGCCAGTAAACTGTCTGTCGTGCTGTCCTCTTACATTTCTCAATTCCGAGATGTCCCTCGTGAATCTTGTGTAGCATCTCTGAGCATAGACTCAATGGAATGACAATTTGGTCACTACATAACTATAGTCCATCAACTACTGTTAACTGACGGGCAGCACGGCGGTGCAGTGGTTAGCACTGGGACTGCGGCGCTGGGGACCCGGGTTCGACTCCCGGCCCTGGGTCACTGTCCATGTGGAGTTTGTACATTCTCCCCGTGTTTGAGTGGGTTTCACCCCCATAACCCAAAGATGTGCTGGTTGGGTGGATTGGCCACACTAAATTGCTCCATAATTGGAAAAAAATAATTGGGTTCTCTAAATTAAAAAAAAAATACTGTTAACTGTCTGTATGTTCTGATATTGCGGACATTGTCCCTTTGGCCGACCATGCTGTAGACGGTGCATCACTCTTAGCAAAGTTTCTTTTTGTGTTTCTTGACAAATTTGTTGTAGTTTCTCATCAGATACCGAAAGATTCTCCGTACATAACTGCGTTTCAGCTTCGATGTCTCCATATACTCTGGTGGTGAACTTTCAGTGTCAAGTGATCTCCATAATGTATCCATTATGATGAGTTCCTTTCCTGGAGTGTATACCAAAGTGAAGTCATACATCCTTAACTTCATCATTATGCGTTGTAGGCGAGGAGGCATGTCATTCAGATTTGTATCTATTATGTGAACTAACGGTCTGTGATCCGCTTCCATTCTCAATGTAGGAAGCCTATATACATAGTTGGGAAATTTCATTATTCCTGCGATCAGTCTGAGACATTCTTTTCCGATCTTGCATGTCTGCACGCTGTTGCGGTCATAGTCCTGGATGCATATGCAACTGGAACCCAATCTGATTGATCATTTTGTTGAAGAAGAACTGCGCCTATCCCGTCTTGACTGGCGTCAGTGGAAATTTTGGTAGTTCTAGTTGGGTCAAAAAAAGTAAGAATTGGAGCTGTCATCAGTTGATGTTTGAGATCCACCCACTCATCTTGGTGACATTGTGTCCATTCGAATTCAGTGGTCTTCCTTATCAAATTGCGTAAAGGTGACGTCTTCATCAACAGGTTCGATATAAACTTGCCCAAGAAGTTTACGAAGCCCAGAAATCCTAACACAGCTTTTTTATCCTGTGGCTGTTTCATGTTCTGGATCGCAGAAATTTTGGCATCATCTGGTCTTACACCTTGAGCTGATGTTGTATCTCCCAAGAAGTTTAAAGATGTTTGAGCAAACGTGCACTTTGAGTGGTTTAGTTTCAATCCATACTGATGGATTCTTTGAAACACCTTTTACAAACGAACAATGTGGTCTTCTTCTGTTGTTGACCACATTATTATGTCATTGACATGGACTCTTACACCATTGATACCCTCAGTCATCTGCTCAATTATTCTGTGGAAAATTTCTGAAGCAGAGATGATCCCAAAAGGCATGTGGTTAAAGCAGAAGCGTCCAAATGGAGTATTGAATGTGCAGAGCAATTTATTTCAATCATCAAGCTGCATTCTGCCAGAATCCCTGCGAACCGTCGAGTTTAGTGAAAATGCAAGCATTCACCATCTCGCATGTGATCTCTTCACCTAGGGATAGGGTAATGTTCCCTATGAATATCTTTGTTCAGATCCTTTGGAAAAATGCAGATTCTGATATCTCCAGATGGTTTCTTAACACATACTAGAGAACTGACCCAGTCAGTCGGCTACGTGACTCTGGAGATGATTCCTTGTGACTGTAGCCTTTCTAGCTCTAATTTCAGCCTCTCAGACAAAGGAGCTGGAACCCTCCTAGGCGGATGAATTACAGGTTTTGCATCTTTTTTCAGCAAAATCTTATATTGGTAAGGTAAAGTACCCATACTTCTAAATACGAGAGGGTATTCATGAAGTATCTGCTGGATCTCATCTTCCATATGTGATGTATCCTGAGTATTCATAAAAATTCTCTGAACAAGCCATAAGTCTTTGCACGCCTGAGCACCTAATCAGAGAAGATTTCTGATTATCCATGATCTCAAACCGTAGTGTCTTCTTGACCTTCTTATTTGCTAACTTTAAATGACTCGGTCCTTTTGAAGCAATCTGGTTGCCTTTGTAGTCTTTCAGCCTATGTGCAGCAGCTATCATCTCATGTTCCCCTGGAATTGAGTCAAGATCTTTGCTTGTCAGTAAGTTGGCCGAAGCCCCAGTGTCAAGCTGGTAAAGGATTGGAAAAATGTTGACTTACACTGTTGAGGTCCATTCACTGTTGGAGTTGACCATGTTGAGGAGCATTGGCTGTTTCTTGAAGTTCCTCAGTCTTGTCAATAATTCCTACGAAGAAAGAGTTCTCTAAGGAAAAATGATCCTCTTCGGTTGAAAAATTTTGTTCACATTTGTTATTCTCCATTGTATCTATACTGCGAAATTTGATGTTCTTTTGTCTTGGTGTCGGAGATTGATATCGCGCTGTAGATCTGCACTGGGAGGCATAGTGATTGAGTTTGGAACATTGAGTTTGGTAGGTCTAACATAGAAGGAAAATATATTGTAAATGGTAAAACTCTTAGGAATATAGAAAGTCAGAGAGATCTGGCCGTGCAGGTTCAGGGATCTTTGAACATGGCAACACAAGTGGACAAGGTCATCAAGAAAGCATAAGGATTGCTTGCCTTCATTGGACGGGGCATTGAGTATAAAAACTGGCAAGTCATGCTACAGTTGTATAGAAGCTTGGTAAGGTCACACTTGGAATATTGCGCACATTTCTGGTCGCCACACTACCAGAAGGATGTGGAGGCTTTGGAGAGGGTGCAGAGGAGGTTTACCAGGATGTTGCCTGGTCTGGAGGGTGTTAGCTATGTGGAGAGGCTGAATAGACTCGGACTGTTTTAATTAGAAAGATGGAGATTGAGGGGTGACCTGATAGAGGTCTACAAGATTATGAGGGGCATGGATAGTGGATGGGTTGGCACTCTTTCCCAGGGTGGAGGGGTCAGTCACCAGGGAGCATAGGTTTAAGGTCCGTGGGGCAAAGTTTAGAGATGTGCAAGGTAGGCTTTTTACGCAGAAAGTGGTGAGTGCCTGGAGCGCGTTACCAGGGGAGGTTGTGGAAGCAGATACATTAACTGCGTTCAACAGGGATCTTGACAAACACATGGATAGGATGGGTATAGAGGATATGGCACAAGGAGGGGCTGAGGGTTTTGGCAAAGGTTGATATCATGACTGGTACAGGCTTGAAGTGCCAAAGAGCCTGTTCCTGTGCTGTATTGTTCTTTGTTCTTTGTATTTCAGACATCTTTTCCCCTGAGCAGGGCATTGCCCCTTGAGGTGAGCGTTACCACATCGGTAGCACATCATGACGTCATCTCTCTGACACATGAGACATGTTCGCGCATGCGCAGACTTGTTTTCTTGAGTCTCGCATTATCGAGCGACGTGTGCATGGAGTGTGCTGGAGTGTGTGTGCGCAAGGTAGCTGCTGTCCAATGCCATTTTAGCATTCTCGACCTCGTGGTTGACTTTCAGGCCCTTTTCATGGTGATAAAATTCTAGACATTGATTTTTGCTTTGTTGGATTTGGATTTTGTTTATTGTCACGTGTACCGAGGTACAGTGAAAAGTAGTTTTCTGCGAGCAGCTCAACAGATCATAAGTACCTGGAAAGAAAATAAAATAAAAGAAAATACATAATCGGGCAACACAAGGTACACAATATAAATACATAAACACTGGCATTGGGTGAAGCATACAGGAGTGTAGTGTTAATGAGGTCAGTCCATGAGAGGGTCCGTGAGATATAGATTTCTCAATCGCAACTTTTAGCATTAAATCGTGTTACCTTAATAATGCTTCCCTTAAACCTTCATCACATAGTCCATATACAATCTGATCCCATATCAGCAAATCATGCAAATCTGCAAAGTTACATGTCTGTGCTAGCAACTTTAAGTCGGTTACAAAGATTGTGATCGGCTCGCCATGTTTCTGCAACCCTTTGTGAAATCTAGATCTTCCCAAGATCTCATTTGTCTGCATTTTGCAGTGGTCATCAAATTTTGTGATTGTCACATTAAATTTGCTATTGTCCTCCCCTTCAGAGTAAATGAAAGAGTTGTACATTTCAATAGCCTGCCGTTCTGCCATGGATAAAAGCAGTTCTATTTTTCTAGCTTCAGAAGCAGTGGTCAAATCATGTGCCTCAAGATAAATTTGGAATTGTTGTTTGAAAAGTTTCCAATTAGAGTTAAGATTACCGGTAGTTTTTTAGTTGACGTGGAGCTTTAACGTTGTCCATCGAGTCGATTGTTGTTCGAGGATCTGAATGCTGCGAAGCCTTCCAAAGTTGAATAGTCAGTGCAAAGTTTGTTTTCTTGCTAATTCTTATCAAATCTATCTAGTAAGCTTTCTTGAAGTCAATTCCCTGGTACCATGTTATATTACTTGGCGTAATATATGTTACTCAACAGCTTTTCCCCCACAGCTACTAGACTCCTCAATGACTCTCCCTCAGACTGGTCTGCTCCCTGCAAGAACACTATTGCCGACACCCTATGCAGCTCTTGCTCATGTACTTGCTTTGTTTGTTGAGGTACTATTTGTCGATGTACTCTGTTGATTATTTTTTTGTCCACTATGTACGTACTGTGTGTTCCCTTGGCTGCAGAAAAATACTTTTCACTGTACTTCAGTACATGTGACAATAAATATCAATCAATCAATCATTGTAAATCAGCAACCTTGCCTCCTAAATCAAGTCTTTTCTGTGTTTCTATAACGGAATAGACTCGATGGGCCGAGTGGCCTAATTCTGCTCCTATGTCTTCTGGTCTTCTGGAATTAGGCGATTGAGTTGGTCTCCTGCTCTTTCAGATTGTTACATGAGGACTTTTACCTTCAACTGACAGGGCAGACGGGGCCTCAGTTTAACACCCCATCCAAAATGATCCTAATGAATGGTGAAGCAGGCTCGAAGGGCCAAATGGCCTTGTTCTGCTCCACAGCAGCACAGCAGGTAGCACTGTTGCTTCACAGCGCCAGGGTCCCAGGTTCAATTCCCAGCTTGGGTCACTGTCAGTGAGGTGTCTGCACATTCCCCCTGTGCCTGCGTGGGTTTTCTCCGGGGCCTCCGGTTTCCTCCCACAAGCCCCGAAAGACGTGCTGTTATGTAATTTGGACATTCTGAATTCCCCTTCATTGTACCCAAACAGGTGCCAGAGTGTGGCGACCGGGGGCTTTTCACAGTAACATAATTGCAGTGTTAATGTAAGCCTACTTGTGACAATAAAGATTACTTTACTTTACTTTTCTATGTTTCTAAGTCCCACTCCAGTGACTTGAGGACAAAATCCAGTCCGATACTTTAATGCAACAGTGTTTCATAGACAGAGGTACTGGACTGGTTTCCAGATGACCCGTTATCATAGCTCTATCTGCCCTCTCATACAAAACAAAGGGAAGACTTACATTTATATAGTGCTTTGCACAAGCAGTGACCATGGCTAAGTGCTTCACAGCTAATAAAGTACTTTTTAACATATCGTGGCATTGGCCAAGGATTCTCCCATGCCACCGCAGCGAGTGACCCCGCGATGGATGCCGAGTCATTCAAATCATTATTGACGTCAGCAGGACTGGAAGATCCCTCCAGCGTGTGGGGCTGGAAAACCCCACTCGCAGGAAATGTATCAGCTAATTTGTACACAGCAAACTCCCACAACAGCAATCTGATAATGACCAGATTATCTGTATTTGAGATGTTGATTGAGGGATGTATAGGACACCAGGGCTCTTCTTCCAAATTGTTACATGAGGGCTTTTACCTTCAACTGACAGGGCAAACAGGGCCTCAGTTTAACATCCCATCCAAAATGACTGTGCAACCATTCCTCAGCACTGTGTTACAGCGGCGGCCAGGTTTCTGAACTCCCAAGGTTGGATTCTCCCCCAGCGGGATTCTCTATTACCGGTAGTGCACCCACATCTGTGGGTTTCCGGTGGCATGGGGTGGCCACAATGGGAAATCCCATTGGCAGCTGGCAGGAACAGAGATTCCCGCTGCCGGTGAGGGCGCGCTGCCCAGGAAATGCAGCTGCTGGACCAGAGAATTGCGCCCCTAACCTTCTGACTCAAAGGTGATGGCGTTAACTGACACTATATTGTAAGTAAACCACAAAAACAATTCTGCTGCAGACAAGAGCCAAAATGTTTTGATTTAACTATTCTGGTTGATTTAGAGTTGATTGCAGGAGATCTGGTTGGTTGTGGGCAGCACAGTAGTTAGCACTGTGGCTTCAGAGCGCCAGGGTACAAGGTTCGATTCACCGCTGGGTCACTGTCTGTACGGAGTCTGCACATTTTCCCCGTGTCTGCGTGGGTTTCCTCCAGGTACTCCGGTTTCCTCCCACAGTCTAAAGACGTTCACGTTAGGTTGATTGCCCACGATAAATTACCCTTAGTGTCCAAAAAGGTTAGGATGGTTTAGGGAGATAGGGTGGAAGTGAGGGCTTAAGTGGGTCGGTGCAGACTCAATGGGCCAAATGGCCTCCTTCTGCACTGTATGTTCTATGTTCTATCTGTTTCAACATTGTGTGTTAAAGTCAGTATTTAGGAATTCTCAGAAATTTATAGAACCAGGGAACATGGCAACTTTCCTAAAAAATTCTTTAGTTTGGAGATATACACTGCTGACTTTCTGAAAACAGTCAAAGGAATGGGCTCTGTGAAATCTTTGTATTTCATGGTTCATCAGAGGTTTTGTTCCACAAGTAACCAACACAATCTGCAAACATTTCACAACGTTTAAAGAATTTATTCATTCAAATAACATGGGTGTTGCTGATGCGGTCAGCGGTTATTGCCCACCCCAATTTCCCTTGAGAAGCAGTTTATAAACTGCTGCATGGTGTATGGTGCAACTATTTTCACAGTATTGTTCAGTGGGGCCTTCCAGGACTTTATCCCAGCAACACTGAAGGAACTACAATGTATTTCCAAGTCAGGGTGCCCTGTGACTTGGAGGGGACGTTGGATGTTGCGGTGGTCCCATGCACCTTCTGCCGTGGTCGTTCCATGTGGTGGAAGTTGCGGGTTTGGAGGATTCTATTGAATAAACCTTGGTGAACTGCTGCAGTGCACCTTATGAATGGCACATTCTGCAGCTACTTTACAGAAATGATGGAGGGTGGGACTGGGTGGAATTTTACCCACACTCAGAGTGTCAGGTTCTGGCTGAAACCTGACATGTCGCTCTCCAGCTGCACAGCCCAGTTTTTAGTCCAGATTTTCAGCTACTCTGAGAAAAGAATTCAGCGACCGTAGTTTACACCGTCACTGTGGGGGGTGTCGCGTGGGGGGGGGGGGGGTGCTGATTAAGCGAGCCATGTTGGCTCCGCAGAGATAGGGGTGCCCTTTAAAATGGCACCATAATCAGCACAGGGGAACCCCCTCTCCCCAGCACCCGCCCTCCATCCCCTCCCCCCTTCATGTTCACAGGACCCCATCATGAGCTCCAACCCACACATCCCACCACCATTGGCATCTGAACCTCCTCGGCTCCTCCCCTCCATTCCACCACCATCATTGGGATTCATACTCCCCCACCCCATCCACAGTAGGTGCTAGGGTTCTCATTCACTCCCTCTCCCCACACCCATCAGCATTGAGGTTCTTACCTCCTCCATCACCAACATCAGCATCAGGGCTCTCACCACCTTCCCACAAGTATCGGCATCACCCCCCCCCCCCCCCCCCCCCCCCCCAGCCCCCAAGCCCAGGTTGGCAGTGACATGGTACCCAGGTGCCAGACTGGTACTGCCAAGGGTAAGGGTCTAGGGGCCATGCCCATCAAAGTGTGGGTGAAGGGGGTATGAAGGGGCCATAGGAAGGTGGGGGGGGGGGTGGGGGTGGGGTGGGGGGGGGGGGGGGGGTGGGTGAAGGTGGTGTCCTGAAAGCGGCGGGTCCTGAAAGGGGTGGAGATCAGGGTAGCCTTTCAAAGTGGCTCCCCAATCTGTAAGGAGCTGGTCCTGCTGGTGGGATCGGCTCCCTAGTGCTGTAAAAATGTCAAAGTATGGCCTCGACGGGGAGAAACTCCTAAAGGCCAAACAAAATGGACAAGTACCTTTGAATAGCCGTGTTCATCTCGGCATTGCAGCCGTTGCAAAACACACCGCCAAACATGGCCCAGATTGCACTTTGAGATGTTCCCAGTAAATTGCACCCAATATATTTACATATTTGACATCAACCCTTTCTGCTATAACGTTTGTTTTAAAGAATCTTAAAAAAAGATTAGGGGCGCGATTTACCAGCTACATCCCACCGAAGTCGGAGAGGGACACAGCCGGTATATCATGCGAAATGCCTTCTCCGGGATTCCTGACGGTCTTTATGCCTCACGAGATCTAACCAGATCCCTCAAGGTGTTACGATCAGAATCCTGCTCACAATCGCGGGACCCAGTCTCGCACAGTGAAGTGGGTTTAAGAGCCCACTTAACCGCGCTCACGCCAGATCTAACTGACTCCCAGCATCTAACGGCCTCCCCAGGGAGACCCCAACCAGATGCCAATAGACATTGGTCCACATAAATGTGAACCATGTGTAATGGCATCTGGGGGTCTACCAGGCCATGGAGGCCCAAGGGTGGTCAGCGAATGGGCAGGGTGGCACCTTGGCTCACCCCCTGGCTCCAGGGCAACTTTGTCCTGCTAGGTTGGCAGGAGCACTGACTGGGTGCCATGGTGCCAGTACCAAGGTGCCCAGGTGGCAGGGTGGCACTGCTGAGGGTCAGGGCCAGAGGAGGGCTATGCCCATGAAAGGAGGGATGAGGGGGCATGAAGGGTGGTGGGGTGAAGGGTGGGTATGAAGGGGCCTCTGGAAGGTGGGGGAGGTGGGAGAAAAGTGATGGCCCTGAAAGGGAGAGGCCATAAACGGGGTATGGGAAGGTCTGAAAATGGGGTGGGGGCCTCAGTGACTCCTGTGTGTGTGTGGGGGGGAGGGGCGGGGGGGGGGCTCAAGTTCACTTAGAGATCGGTGCACCCATTCAAAATAGTGGCCCAATCTCTGAGGTGACAGTCTGGCCAGTGAGTTCAGCTCCCCAGTGATGAAAATAATTCGACGTGTGGGCTTGACCGAGGAGAAACTCCCTGGGGCTCAAAAATGTTTCCTTTTAATCTCACCCCGGTCATAAACTCAAGATTGAATATTTTAATGACAAGAACATTTCTCAAAGTATGATTCGAAGTATGAACTTTGAAAACCAGTTTTACAGCAACTCAAGTGACTGGAAGTCAGACTTGACCGAGAGTAACCCCTGAGCACATATAGGTCAGTGTCCCCTAGTTGGCACCAAATCCAGAGACAGTTTTTGTTATTTTTGAAACAAAGAAACCTTGAATCTGTGCACAAGAAAAACATTTGATGACCAATGAACTGGCAGACTTCAGAAACCACTCGATTAAAGGAAATAATTAGAAGTTTATTGTATCACTGGAGCCCATTGATTTAATTTGGCAGACATGTACAATTCCAGATAAACAGGCTAGATTAAAAACACTTTTACAAATATAATGATCAGAACTTTATTAACAAGACCTCATTGAGATCTCAACACATTTTCATGCAAAGTTCATTAACTATCAAAATTGGGTTTGATTTGCAATTAAGTAGTTATCAACATTCAATTGGGATGTTATGGAAAATGTACCATTTTTAACGTGAAAGTTGTTACCGCCTGGTTGTTCATATGTATTTGGCGTCAATATTATGCAAATGTTCTTGTGGTTCCTTGTTTTGTTACCTCTCTTGTTTTTCCTTCCCACAATTTTCTCCGCCAACGTGGTGACACATGATGGATACAGTTCAGTGGTACTCACAATCTTCTTGTGTGAGTCATGAGAGTGTCACTGGGTTATTGAACCCATTGGGCACTGTGCACAAATCACCACTGATCCTGCTCCTGTCATCGGAAGAAAGAACTGGAGGAGGCCAATCTGCCTCTCAATTGTGTTCTGTCATTCATTAAGTTCATGGTCCATCAGTGTGCCTTTGATCCGTTTCCTTTTGTTACCAATTTGGCAAAAGACCGACCAATTTAAAATGACCTGCTTTGCAGCAAGGATATTGCAAAGGTAAGATCAGGGGCGAAATTCTCCCCTACCCGGCGGGGCGGGGGGTCCCGGCGTAGCGGAGTGGCGCCAAACACTCCGGCGTCGGGCCTCCCCAAAGTTGCGTAATTCTCCGCACCTTTAGGGGCTAGGCCCGTACAGGAGTGGCTCCCGCTCCGCCGACTGGCGCCAACAACCTTTGGCGCTACGCCGGCCGGCGTCGGGGCTGGCCGAAAGGCCTTTGCCGGTCCGCGCATGCGCCGGTGCATCAGCAGCGGCTGACGTCACCACTGGTGCATGCGCGGTGGAGGGGGTCTCTTCCTGGTGAAGGCCGTGGCAGCGGCGGAAGAAAAAGTGTGCTCCCACGGCCCCAGGCCCGCCCACTGATTGGTGGGCCGCGATCGCGGGCCAGGCCACCGTGGGGGCACCCCCCGGGGTCCGATTGGCCCACGCCACCCTCCAGGACCCCGGGGGCCCGCTTACGCCGCCAATCCCGCCGGCACAGAGGTGGTTTAAACCACGTCGGCGGGATTGGCCTGTCAGCGGCGGGACTTCGGCCCATCGCGGGCCGGAGAATTGCTGTGGGGGGCCCGCCGATTGGCGCGGGGACCACGGCGGGGGCGGAATTTACGCCGGTCCCGGGCGATTCCCCGACCCTGTTGGGAGTCGGAGAATTTCGCCCCAGAATTGGGATAGAACATAGAACAGTACAGCACAGAACAGGCCCTTTGGCCCTCGATGTTGTGCCGAGCAATGATCACCCTACTCAAACCCACGTATCCACCCTATACCCGTAACCCAACAACCCCCCTTAACCTTAATTTTTAGGACACTACGGGCAATTTTAGCGTGGCCAATCCACCTAACCCGCACATCTTTGGACTGTGGGAGGAAACCGGAGCACCCGGAGGAAACCCATGCACACACGGGGAGGACGTGCAGACTCCACACAGACAGTGACCCAGCCGGGAATCGAACCTGGGACCCTGGAGCTGTGAAGCATTTATGCTAACCACCGTGCTACCGTGCTGCCCAATGAAGATCATCATAAACTTATTGAATAGAGTTTCATCTATTGATTTGACACTTTACTGTTAACCAGACTCAACATAACAGTGCAATGGCTGAATTCTCCATTCCTGAGACTTGATTACGGCGGGCAGGATTTGTGGAGTTCCATGGCAGCAAAATTGGCACCGCACCTGGACTAATTGAACTACTATTAAGGGGCTAGCACCAGTGTCACAGGGAACACAATCGATTCCAATGAGAAACGGTGCTGGATTCGTCAGATTGGCGAATGCCTCTCAGGATACTGACAAGCTGCAGTTGCCTGTACATACTCCACCCCACACATACACCATCCCAGCCAACAAGGTGACAGCAAGACGCACGGTGCCAAGGTTCACAGTCACTGAACTCAAGACCCTCCTGGATGCTGTGCAGGAGAGGCAGGCCACCCTATACCCTGGCCTGGGAAGGGGCTGCCAGACACTACCGTTCGCTGTGTCCAGGCGCAGGAGGCAGGGGCAGTCAGTGCTACCACCAACACCGTCCAGACCAGCCTGCAGTGCAGGAAAAAACTGCACAACAACCTCAGGGTCAGTAGGCAGCACTGTGCTCCCGGCACCGATTCCCGTCCCAAATAACCTGTAACCCCACCCACCAGGAGTGCGGCCGAACCCCCAACCTGCAACAGGTGCCAGCACCCATACCAGCTGCCATAGCTGGGTGCCCTGGCCACTGAGGCCACCAGCTACACACCTCCTAAGCTGCATGAGTCGGTCGGTGAGATGCCCTCAATTACAACTCGAGAGAGATGATTGGTAATACAAAGACTTTAATTAGCAGAGAATCAGACAGCTACCGAGAAGTGTGCTCACTGCACACTGCCCACTGAACATTAACTTATATATGGCTCCCTGGGGGGGGGGTGGAGCCGGAGGCGGAGTCCCCCAGGGTTCCAAACCCGGTCTTAAAGGGATCATTACATTAAAGGTGCAGTAATCATTCATCACAGTCGGACTATCTGACAATGTCATTTTCTGTTTCCGCCCCCTCCCCCAGGAGAAGGCACCCATAACTGCTGGGAGCAGGAGAAAACTGGAGGGGGCCGCCGGACCTGCGGCCCCTTTGCTTGAGCAGATGGCCTTGGATGTGACTGGCAGCCCATAGGAAAGGGAAGTCGCTAAGGTGGAGATTGGCCGTGGGTGAGGAAATGAGACCCCACCGATTTGCGGTTCCATTGAGTTATATATGATGATCAGATATCAGCTGTACGTGCATCGAGTGGAAACCTTTTCCGTTTGTGTAGAGCGACCCATCATCTGCAGGTGCCTGTAGGGCGACATGCATCCTGTCAATCATCCCCTGCACGGGCACCTTGGGCATCCTGGTGGGCGCGATCCACGTTAAAATGGATGTTTTGTGCCGACTGGACATATAAGGCCTCTGTGATGGTGCGAATGCACCTGTGCACTGAGCTCTGTGAGATCCTGGACAGGTCCCCACTCGGCGCCTGGAAGGAGTGACGTAAAGGTTCAGGACACCATCACCTTGACAGCCACTGGGAGCGGGTGTCCTCCCCCATTCCTTGGGTGCCAGGTGCGCCATGGTCTGTCAGAAATGTCGCACTGTCCACATGTGCATAAAATGTACTCCCGGATTGTTTTCTTTATTCTGAGCAGGGCTTTACTGACGAGGTGGTGGACACGGGGTATCCGGCAATCACAATGCCCTGCAGTGGGTAGACCTGCAGGTTAGAAAAGACAGTAACCAGTGCCCGCACTGGAGGTTAGATGTGGGATTTTGGCGGATGAAGGGGTGTGCCAGCGGCTGAGGAAATGTATTCAGAGCTACCTGCAGGTCAACGACACGGGGGAAATTTCAGCAGCGATGGTCTGGGAAGCACTGAAGGTGATGGTCAGAGGGGAGCTGATCTCAATACGGGCCCATAGGGAGAAGGTGGACAGGGCAGAGACGGAGCTGACTGGTAAAGGAGATACTACAGATCGATAGGGGGTATGCGGAGACCCCAGAGGCAGGGTTTTTAAGGGAATGGCAGAGGCTATAGGCGGAGTTTGGCTTGTTGATCACAGGGAGGACGGTGGAGCAGCTGAGAAAGGTGAGGGGGGTGATCTATGAGCATGGAGAGAAGGCCAACAGAATGCTTGCACAGCAGCTTGGCAAGAGGGAGGCAGCCAGGGAGATAGGGAAAGTAAATGATGGAGATGGGAACCTGGTTGGAGATTCAGCAGGGGTGAATAAGGCGTTTAGGGATTTTTACAGTAGGCTGTATGGGTCGGAACCCCCAACGGGGCCAGAGGGGATGAGGCACTTCTAAGGGGGGCTGAATTCCCCAAAGGTGGGTGGGTTGCTGGTAGAAGGGCTGGAGGCCCCGATTGGGTTGGAAGAGATAGTGAAGGGTCTGCATGCAGTCGGGTAAAGCCCCGGGGCCAGACGGGTACCCAGTGGAGTTTTATAAAAAGATATCTGGGATATTGGGACCGTTGTTGATGCAGATGTTCAATGAGGCAAGGGAGAGAGGGATGCTGCCCCCGACAATGTCACAGGCCACAATTTCACTGATTCTGAAGCGGGACAGGAATCCGGAGCTGTGTGGATCCTACAGGCCGATATCCCAGTTGAATGTGGACGCCAAACTATTGGCCAAAATGTTGTCCTCCAGGATTGAGGATTGTGTTCCGGATGTTATTGGGGAGGACCAGACAGGGTTTGTTAAGGGTAGGCAGTTGGTGGCAAATATAAGAATGTTATTAAACGTGATCATGATGCCCCCCGGAAGTTAGGGAGGTGGAGGTAGTGGTCGCAATGGATGCGGAGAAGGCTTTTGATATCTGTGGGAGATACTGGGACGGTTCGGATTTGGGCAGGGCTTTATTGACTGGGTCAGGTTGCTGTATCAGGCTCCTGTGGCAAGTGTACGGACGAATAGGACAACATCGGACTACTTTAGACCTCACCGGGGGATGAGACAGGGATGCCCCCTCTCCCCACTGTTGTTTGCGCTGGCTATAGAGCCGCTGGCAATTTCTCTGAGAGCTTCAAGGGGCTGGAAGGGGCGAGTCCAGGGGAGTGGTTCACAGAGTCTCGCTCTATGCAGACGACCTGCTTCTGTATGTATCGGACCCAATAGAGGGGATGGAAGAAATCATGAGGATTCTAGGGGAATTTGGCCGTTTTTCAGAGTATAAGCTCAATATGGGAAAAGTGAGATGTTTGCAGTCCAGGCAAGGGGACATGAGAGGCAATTGGGGGAGCTGCCGTTTAGATTAGTAGGGGAAAGCTATAGGTATCTAGGCATCGAAGTGCCACGGGAATGGGGCCGGCTCCAGACGGTGAAGATGACGATCCTCCCAAGATTCCTGTTTGTATTTCAGTGTCTCTCCATTTTCATTCCATGGTCCTTTTTTAAACGGGTCAACAAAGTGATCACTGGCTTTGTTTGGGCGGTAAAGACCCCGCGGGTAAGGAAGGTAATGCTTGGGCGGAGTCGGGGAGAGGTTGGGCTGGCGTTGCCAAATTTTAGTAACTATTACTGGGTGGCGAATATAGCCATGATCAGGAAGTGGATGGTGGCGAGAGGGTCGGTATGGGAGCATGTGGAAGTGGCATCATGCAAGGGCACCAGTCTGGGGGTGTTGGTAACTGCGCCTCTGCCATTCCCGCTGGCATGGTACTCCACCAGCCCCGTGTTGGTGGGAGCCCTGAGAGTCTGGGGGCAATGGTGGAGACATGTGTGAGCAGATGGAGCATCGGTCTGGTCATCAATCTATAATAATCACCGGTTTGCCCCGGGAAGTATGGATGGGGGGAGCTTCCGGATATGGTGGAGAGCAGGGATTGAGAGGAAGGGGGATATGAGTAGAATCAATGCATCCACAACATGTGCCAGGCTCAGCCTGATACAATTTAAGGTCGTTCACTGGGCTCACATGACAGTGGCCCGAATGAGATGATTCTTTGGGGTGGAGGACAGGTGTGCGAAGTGTGCGGGTGGACCAGCGAACCATGTCCACATGTTCTGGGCATGTCCGAAGCTTAGGGGATTTTGGCAGGGGTTTGCAGATGTCATGTCCATGGTGTTAAAAACAAGGGTGGCGCTGAGTCCAGAGGTGGCGATTTTCGCGGTGTCGGAAGATCCAGGAATCCAGGAGGAGAAAGAGGCAGACATTCTGGCCTTTGCTTCCCTGGTAGCTCGGAGATGGATACTATTAGCTTGGAGGGACTCAAAGCCCCCGAAGTCGGAGACCTGGCTATCTGACATGGCTAGCTTTCTCTGTTTGGAGAAAATCAAGTTCACCTTGAGAGGGTCACTGTTAGGGTTCGCCAGGAGGTGGCAACTGTTTGTCAACTTCTTTGCAGAAAATTAATCATCAACAGAAGGGGGGTGGGGGGGTTAGTTTAGTTTAGAGTAGGGGGTTAATAAAGGTGGGACCTGTAAGGGAGGGAGACAGCTTTTGCACTTTGTTTATTGATTCATGCACATTGTTTATTTTGTTGTTGTTGTAATACCAAAAATACCTCAATAAAATGTCTATTACAAAAAAGATATGCCGCACTGTCTCCTTCCTCAGCTGGAATTTTTGACGGCATGCCCAGTCCGACAGGTCCTTGAACAACAAGCACTGCTGGTACACACAAGTCCACATGCGGCGCCATCTTTGTGTTTCCTCGTCCTTTGATGTTGAGCGGACGGCTCTCCATCCTGGCCGGCTGCCTCCTGTTCCTCTCGGGCACGCTCCATTGCTGCATGCTCCACTGCTGCACGCTCCTCCTCTCGAGCAGCTCCAGCATCTACATCCGCAGGGCTGCTGCAACTAAGAGAAAGGCCACCATTTCTGGTTGAGTTCCAACATCTATTGTCTGCAGGGGGTGAATGAAAGGCCGACATGTCAGCATGGTGCATATCCCCGTGCCCAACCAGGTCAAATGGGCTATACGGTGGTCCTGGTTGGCACTGCGGACTCTGTCCCCACATTCCCTCCCCCCATCCCCGCACCCCTGGCCCCATCAGTGCCCGGCACCATGGGGGACTCTGGCCCTGACCCCCGTCTTTGCAGCCAGGGGTAAGTCGGCTTGCCATGCCAGTGGTATGCTTCGCGGCACCCATCCGATGCCCATTTTAAGGGACTATTTTGCACGTTGCCATTGGATGGGCTGTGCAATGCCCCGCCGGCGGGTGCAGCAAGGGGGTTTGGTATGGCAGAGGATGAGGTGGAGGGTAGGGTTGAGGTGGGGGGTTGGGGACACCCATATGGCCAGTGTCACTCTGCAGAACCAAGGCCAATGTGGATGTCAGTGGAGTGCGCAGCAAGACATCTGCCTTGCTGGCTGCAGCAATGGCGGTGTGTGCCTGGACACCACCCTAATCCCGTGAGGGATCACCCTGGCCACACTGCGCTTTCTCCAGTCATCACTCCCCCCCCTGCCCTGGCAGGGGCCCCGCCACCCCAGCAAGACCAGCTAGTATCAGGACCGGCAGCCCACAGTCAAGCCTCTGGCGTGTCCAGCTTCCTCTCTCTCCCTCATCAACCACAATGCCAGTTTCACGTCTTTAAAAGCACAAGTGGACGCACCGTCGGGAACTCGGCCCATTGGAGGCAGAGAATCACGGAGGCCCCGGAGAATACCAGGTCGGGCCAGCTGTCTATGCCAACAATGTTTATTGTACGTGCATTCTGGAATGCATTGACAGTGCTATCGAGCTGACGGAGATTAACGATTTGCCGTCAAATTGGCGCCACCACGATTTCAGCGTTGATGTGACCATAAATTCACAAGACACGTGATTGGAAGTGAACAGTGGTTTTAATAATCTTACAACAGAGCCTGCCTGTGACGAGATGGACTGGCAGCAGGCTCACGACTGCAGAGCTTTATACTTCCGGTTAGTGGGAGGAACCATGGGCGGAACCATGGGCGGAGCCAAGGGTGGAGCCCAGTACAAACTCCTCATCTCCCCCTATGGGCAGAGCCGCGCAACTGCTCGTATACAGAGCCCACAAGGACACAATACATATAATACAACACAGTGTGAATTACTAGGTTTATAATTCACCACAAGCGTCAGAACGATTCTCCGCCCAATCACGTTTCCCGTTTCCAGCGTCAGCCAATGGAAAATCCCGCCCCAAAAATTTCTGATCTTCATTTCTGCCCCCATATTTCGACAGCAGAAGTTGTTAATGATTCTGCATTTACACTCTAGCCCCATCTTTCATTTCTTTACATGTCCCCCTCACCATCTCCTTTAGACTGCACCGTCAACACTTTTGCCTTTTAAGTTCTCCTGCCTTCTCCACTGCCACAGCTTCTTTTTTGTTTTCTCTTCTTTTCCTGCCTTTGCACTTGCTTAAAATTCGCTATTCCACTACAGGTTTCCAGTTCTAATGAAAGTTCATTGACCTAAAACGTTAACTCTATTCCTCTCTCCACTGATCCTGCCAGACCTGCTGAATATTTCCAACGTTTGTTTTTAATTTCAGGATTGGGAACAATGACTGATTCCCCCCCCCCCCCCCCCCCCCCTTTCCCAGCCAAAAGACGAAGGCCAATTGTAATTCCTCACTGTTATTAAGATCAACTAACTCTGAATAAATTGTGGGTTGGAGCAGGGTCTCTCTTGGCTTTGTATGCCATGGGCTGTCACATTATTTTTATATATCTTTGTCTTTTTGCTAAATTTACTGAGTTAAAAACTGAGCTGGAGCGGATGTGATCTGAATGATTTGCGAGCTCTCTTTCACATTCAGAATAAACATACTGCGTGCGACACAAAAAGAAGCCCAGCTCTGCTGTAGTTGAAGCAGGACATGAAAGCAGATAAGTACACTGATAGTGCTGAATAATTTACTCATATCTGACAAGTAGATGCCACTATGAAAGAATAACAGGTCAGCGAGTTTGCGAAGCAATCCACTATTGCTTTTTCAGGCACAAGTGCCAGTTTGCAGAACATCTCCACAATTCTTAAACATTGCAAAAGTATTAATTCCCAGAAGGGAAGATGGTACTGGGATGCACGGTAGCACAGTGGGTAGCACTGTTGCTTCACAGCACCAGGGTCCCAGGTTCGATTCCCGGCTTGGGTCATTGTCTGTGCGGAGTCTGCACGTTCTCCCCGTGTCTGTGTGGGTTTCCTCCGGATGCTCCGGTTTCCTCTCACAAGTCTCAAAAGACGCGCTATTGGTAATTTGGACGTTCTGAATTCTCCCTCAGTGTACCCGAACAGGCACCGGAATGTGGTGACTAGGGGCTTTTCACAGTAACTTCATTACAATGTTAATGTAAGCCTACTTGTGGAAATAAAGAATTTCATTTTCATTCATTTTAACAGAATGGCGTGAAACAAGTGATAATTGTCACCATTTTCACAAGTTTGCCAGGGAATGAATGAATGCTTCATAGGAAATGGATAGGAGCAAATTATTCTGCACTATCAGCCTATTTATCTGGCTTCATGCCTTGTTCTGACTGCCGCAGAATTGGGTTATATTTGTACCACATAACTTACAAAAAACATAATTCAGACAGTCTTGGTTCAGAAGATGGAAATCGGGGTAACTTTCACCCCCAAGACTGTGACACATGTAAATTTCTGCTAGCTGTTAAGCATTCTGATACATTAGGGCAGCACGGTAGCATGGTGGTTAGCATAAATGCTTTACAGCTCCAGGGTCCCAGGTTCAGTTCCCGGCTGGGTCACTGTCTGTGCGGAGTCTGCACGTCCTCCCTGTGTGTGCGTGGGTTTCCTCCGGGTGCTCCGGTTTCCTCCCACAGTCCAAAGATGTGCAGGTTAGGTGGATTGGCCATGCTAAATTGCCCGTAGCGTGCTAATAAAAGTAAGGTTAAGGGGGGGGGGTTGTTCGGTTACGGGTAAGACCATAAGACCATAAGACATAGGAGCGGAAGTAAGGCCATTCGGCCCATCGAGTCCACTCCACCATTCAATCATGGTTGATTTCAACTCCATTTACCCGCTCTCTCCCCATAGCCCTTAATTCCTCGAGAAATCAAGAAGGGTTTGAGTAGGGTGATCATTGCTCAGCACAACATCGAGGGCTGAAGGGCCTGTTCTGTGCTGTACTGTTCTATGTCCTATGTTCTATTAGTGGAACAGCTGAGTCGCAATGTGTAACAACTTTAACTCGATCGATGCTCTGCGTAAATATTGAAATTTGACGGAATCACCTACTGTTCCAAAAATACTGCAGGTAATTTGAAAGTGAAAAAAGACATTGGGAGATGTCAGTCTTCTAGTTGCATGATGGTAGCGACTATTTGTAAACTCATCTACCTCATTTCCATTGTAATAAAAAAAATCAGTATTTTCTCTTCAGCGAAACTATTGAATATGCTGATTTCATCTTTCAATATCACTGTTTTAGCAAAATCAGACTGTCAATTGAAATTTTCAACACTGCAAACAATGTTTTCTTTTGTGTAAGTATATCAAGAGATATGATGGTTCAAAGGAGTTCTGCTGGAGAATATCCACAATCTCACAGAATGGTGGAACAAGCTGGAGGGACTGACCAGCCTGCTTTTGTCCCTATGTTTGCTGCCAGAAAGCATTGAAATGATGTTTCAGTCTCATCACAAGATTTCTTTATGTGTTGTCTTTTGAAGAAACACAGCTTCGAGTTTCAATTTGCTTTTGTTCCCACATTATAGTCATACATTAGTTCTAGTCTTGAATAAACATTAGACAAATTAAATTAGTTTCTGCGTTCTTTATTTTTTATCACCCTTTCAATATGACATTACTGAAAGGAAGGACAGTGGACAGGCAATGGCAGACATTCAAGGAACGAATAGGTGAACTCCAAAAGTTGTTTATTCTTATTTGGCACAAGAGTGGAAAGGGAACTTTGGCCAAACCATGGCTTATAATAATAACGTATTGTCACAAGTAGGCTTCAATGAAGTTACTGTGAAAAGCCCCTAGTCACCACATTCTGGCACCTGTTCGGGGAGGCTGGAATAGGAATTGAACCCGCACTGCCGGTCTTGTTCAGCATTACAAGCCAGCTGTCTTAGCTCACTGTGAAAAACCAGAAATTAGAGATAATATTAGATTCAAAGAAGAGGCATATAAATTAACTAGAAAAAGCAATAGATCTGAATATTGGCAACTGTTTCAAATTCAGCAAAGGCAGACCAAGGGATTGATTAAGAAGGGGAATCATAAATTGAAAGTAAACTTGTGGGCAACATTAAAACTGTCCGTAAAAGTTTCTATAGGTATAAGAAGATTGATTAAAAGCTCATGTAAGCCCTTTACTGTCAGAAATGGTGGCACAGTTGTTAGCACTGTTGCTTTACAGTGCCAGGGCCCCAGGTTCTATTCCCAGTTTGGATCACTGTCTGTGCTGAGTCTGCACGTTCTCCCCGTGACTGCGTGGGTTTCCTCTGAATGCTCCGGTTTCCTCCCACAAGTCTCAAAAGACGTCCTGTTAGGTGAATTGGACATTCTAAATTCTCCCTCAGTACACCTGAACAGGCGCCGGAATGTGGCAATTAGGGGCTTTTCACAGTAACTTCATTGCAGTGTTGGTGTAAGCCTACTTGTGACAATAAAGATCATTATTATTATTATTATTATTATTAATAAGAAACAGAGGAATTCATAACAGGGAACAAAGAAATGGCTGAGGAATTAATTTTGTACTTTGCTTCTGTCTTCACAAAGGAAGACATGAATAATGGACCCAAAGTTTTGAAAAGCACAAGGTTTAGTGAGGAGCTGAAGGAAATTAATATGAGTAAAGAAATGGTTTGGGGGAAATTATTGGGATTGAAGGTGGACATATCTTCAGGACCTGATAATTTTCATCTCAGAGTACTGAAAGAAGTGGCTCTAGAAATGGTCGATCCATTGGTGGCCATTTCCCAAAACTCTTTGGACTCTGGAATGGTTCCTAGAGATTGGAGGGTAGTGACTGTAGCCCCGCTATTCAAAAAGGGAGGCGGAGAGAAAACAGGGAAATATAGATCAATGCGTCTAAAGTCCGTAGTCGGGAAATTGCTGGAGTCCATTATCAAGGATTTCATAGCACGGCATTTGGAAAGCAGTGGGGTAAGCATGGATTTCTGAAGGTAAATCATGCTTCTTAAAAAATGTTTTTTCCAATTAAGGAGCAATTTAGCGTGGCCAATCCACCTAACCTGCACATCTTTGGGTTATGGGGTTATGGGTGCGAGACCCACGCAGGCATGGGGAGAATATGCAAACTCCACACAGACAGTGCCTGGGGCCGGGATCAAACCTGGGTCCTCAGCGCTGTAGGCAGCATTGCTAACCATTGTGCCACCATGCTGTCCTAGGAAAATCATGCTTGACAAATCTACTAGAATTCTTTGAAGATATAACTAGTAGACTTGACCAGGGAGAACCGGTGGATGCGGTTTATTTCGTCTCTCAGAAGGCTTTCGACAAGGTCTCACTTAGCAGATTACTATGTAAAGCTAAAGCGCATTGGATTACGACTGGTGCCTTGAGATGGATAGAAAACTGGTTAACAGACAGGAAGCAAGAACTTTGAATAAATGGGTATTTTTCTGATTAGCAGGCAGTGACTAATGGGGTAGTGCCAGGATCTGTGCTAGGGCCCCGACTGTTCACATTATATATTAATGATTTGAACACGGGAACTAAATCTGATATTTCCACATTTGGAGATGATACAAAGTTGGGTGAGAGGGTGAGCTGTGAAGAGGATGCAGAGATGCTTCAGTGGGATTTGGACAGACAGAGTGAGTGGGCACATGCATGGCAGATGCAGTATAATGTGGATAAATGTGAGGTTATCCACTTCGTTAGCATAAATAGGAAGGCAGATTATTATTTGAATGGGTGTAAATTGAGAGAGGTGGATACTCAGCGAGACCTTGGAGTCCTTGTGCATCAGTCGCTGAATGTAAGCGTGCAGGTACAGCAGCAATAAAGAAGATAAATGGTATGTGGGCCTTCATAGTGAGAGGATTTGAGTATAGGAATAGGGCTGTTTTATTGTAATTGTATAGGGCATTAGTGAGCACATACCTGGAGTATTGTGTGCAGTTTTGGTGTCCTTGTGTAAGGAAGGATAGAACATAGAACATAGAACAGTACAGCACAGAACAGGCCCTTCGGCCCTCGATGTTGTGCCGAGCAATGATCACCCTACTCAAACCCACGTATCCACCCTATACCCGTAACCCAACAACCCCCCCCCTTAACCTTACTTTTTTTTAGGACACTACGGGCAATTTAGCATGGCCAATCCACCTAAACCGCACATCTTTGGACTGTGGGAGGAAACCGGAGCACCCGGAGGAAACCCACGCACACACAGGGAGGACGTGCAGACTCCGCACAGACAGTGACCCAGCCGGGAATCGAACCTGAGACTCTGGAGCTGTGAAGCATTTATGCTAACCACCATGCTACCGTGCTGTCCAGATGTTCTTGCTATGGAGGGAATGCAGCGGAGGTGTACCAGGCTGCCTCCTGGGATGGCGGGACTGTCGCAGTAGGAGAGACTAAGTCGGTTAGGATTATATTCATTGGATTTTAGCAGAGTGAGAGGGGATCTCATAGAAACTTTAAAAATTCTAACAGGATTTGACAGGGTAGATTCAGAAAGAATGTTCCAGATGGTGAGGGAGTCCAGAACTGGGGGTGAGGCGAAGGGGTAAACCTTTCAGGACTGGGTGAGGAGAAATCTCTTCACCCAGCGAGTGAAATAATGAACTGGGTTTCGAAAGTCAGCTGAAACTTCATTCAACTATTTTCATTTCCAATATCTGCTCCAAAGACTCTGTACATTAACGCTATTAAGTTTCAAAAATAATTTAATTCTAGAATTAGTTTCTTCTCTCTCGCTTGAATTACATGTAAGGTTTTATACAGCATTAAAAAATTCTAGTCTTCATTTATTTCAATTAAATAGAATAATTTTAGTCAATAAATATTTGTTTTTGTACTTTATTTGACTGAATAACACTGCTCTATGTCCCTGTAAAGTGCAACATTAGCAACAAATAGTTTGTATGAGAAACCTAACAATCGAGGCCAGGACTACTCTATTTACTTCCACGAGAGGTAAGAGCAAGACAAATTGGTTTATTTAATTGAGTGATCCCAAGTTTAGGAAACGTTATTATTTGTGATGTGGAGATGTCGGTGTTGGACTGGGGTGGGCACAGTCTTACAACACCAGGTTAAAGTCCAAGAGGTTTGGTTGGAATCACTAGCTTTCAGAGCACAGCTCCTTCATCAGCTGAGTGAAGAGGTGGGTTCCAAAAACACATATATAGACAAAGTCAATGACGCAAACGATACTTTGAATGCGAGTCTTTTTAGATAATTACATCTTTACAGGTCCAGACGGAGTGACTGGAGAGAAATATAATCACAGGTTAAAGAGATGTGAATTGTCTCAAGCCAGGACAGGTGGCGGATTTTGCAAGCCCAGGTCAGATGGTGGGGGATGAATGTAATGCGACATGAATCCAAGGTCCCGGTTTAGGCCGTACGCATGTGTGCGGAACTTGGCTGTCAGTTTCTGCTCGGTGATTCTGCGTTGTCAACATCCTGAAGGCCACCTTGGAGAATGCTTACCTGAAGATCAGAGGCTGAATGCCCTTGACTGCTGAAGTGTTCCCGACTGGAAGGGAACATTCCTGTCTGGCGATTGTCGTGCGATGTCCGTTCATCCATTATCGCAGTGTCTGCATGGTCTCACCAATGTACCACGTCTCAGGACATCCTTTCCTGTAGCGTATGAGGTAGACAACGTTGGCCGAGTCACATGAGTATGTACCGCGTACCTGGTGGGTGGTGATCTGACGTGTAATGGTGGTACCCATGTCGTTGATCTGAGAGATTGCCATGGCAGGGTTGTGTGGTGTCATGGTCGCTGTTCTCCTGAAGGCTGGCTAGTTAGCTTCAAACAATGGTCTGTTTGAGGTTGCGCGGTTGTTTGAAGACAAGTAGTGGGGGTGTGGGAATGGCCTTGGCAAGGTGTTTGTCTTCATCGATGATGTGTTGAAGGCTGCGAAGAAGATGTTGTAGTTTCTCTGCTCCAGGAAAGTATTGGACGACGAAGGGTATACTGTTGGTTGTGTCCCATGTTTGTCTTCTGAGGAGGCGGTACATATGCCTCATACGAAATCCAGACTGGCACTTAAGTACTGAGGGATTGCAGCACTGTCTGGAGTACTCTGGGCTTGATTCTCCGTTTTGGATTTTGATTTTGATTTGTTTATTGTCAAGTGTACTGAGGTACAGTGAAAAGTATTTTTCTGTGCGCTACTAAAACAGATCATTTAGTACATGGAAATAAAATAAAAAGAAAATACATAAAAGGGCAACACAAGATCTACAATGTAAATACATAGACACCGGCATTGGGTGAAGCATACAGGAGTGTAGTATTAATCAGGTCAGTGCATTTGGGGCCTCACGGTAGCATGGTGGTTAGCATCAATGCTTCACAGCTCCAGGGTCCCAGGTTCGATTCCCGGCTGGGTCCCTGTCTGTGTGGAGTCTGCACGTCCTCCCCGTGTGCGCGTGGGTTTCCTCCGGGTGCTCCGGTTTCCTCCCACAGTCCAAAGATGTGCGGGTTAGGTGGATTGGCCATGCTAAATTGCCCGTAGTGTAAGGTTAATGGGGGGATTGTTGGGTTACGGGTATACGGGTTACGTGGGTTTAAGTGGGGTGATCATTGTTCGGCACAACATCGAGGGCCGAAGGGCCTGTTCTGTGCTGTAATGTTCTATGTTCTATAAGAGGGTCATTTAGGAGTCTGGTAACAGCAGGGAAGAAACTGTTTGTGAATCTGTTTGTGTGTGATCTCAGACCTTTGTATATCCTGCCCAATGGAAGAAGTTAGAAGAGCGAGTGAGCTGGGTGGGGGGGTCTTTGATTATGCTGCCCACTTTCCCAAGGCAACAGGAGGTGTCGATCGAGTCAATGGATGGAAGGCAGGTTTGTGTGATGGACTGGGCTGTGTTCACGACTATCTGACGTTTCTTGCGGTATTGGGCCGAGCAGTTGCCATACCAGGCTGTGATGCAGCCAGATAGGATGCTTTCTCTGGTGCATCTGTAAAAGTTGGTAAGAGTCAGTGTGGACAGGCCGAATTTCCTTGATTTCCTGAGGAAGTATAGGTAGTGTCGATGTGGGTGGAGCAGGACAGGTCTTCGGTGATGTGCACTCCTAGGAGTTTGAAGCTGGTAATCATCACCACTTTGGCTCCGTTGTTGCAGATGGGGGGGGGGGGGGTTGTACAGTACTTTGCTTCCTGAAGTCAATGACCATCTCATTAGTTTTGATGGCATTGCAGGATAGATTGCTGTCTTTGCACCACTCCACTAGGTTCTCTATCTCCCTCCTGTATTCTGACTCATCATTATTCGAGATCCAACCTACTATGGTCGAGTCATCAGCAAACTTGTAGATGGAGTTGGCCAAATTTGGCATGCAGTCATGTGTCTACAAGGAGCTAAGGATAGGATATAGAGGATATAGAGTATAGTAAGGGGCTAAGTATACAGCCTTGCGGGACCCCGGTATTGAGGACTATTGCGGAGGAGGTGTTGTTTAATCTTACTGATTGTGGTCTGGGTCAGAAATGGAGGATCCATTTGCAGAGTGAGGAGTCGAGTCCTAGGTTTTGGAGCTTTCCTATGAGCTTTTCTGGGATTATGGTGTTGAAGGCGGAGCTGTAGTCAATAAATAGGAGTCTGATGTAGGAGTCCTTGTTGTGAGATTTTGACGCTATGTCTGGAGGATGTGTCTGGTTTTACGCCGAAAAAATTGGTGCCGCCCAACACCGATCCTCTGACCGGTGAGGGGCCAGCAGCTGCTCCGTGTAAAATGCATGACCTTCCCGATACAAACGCCTGGAGAATTATCGGTTCTGTAGCCGCTCATGTGCACGGCGACGACCTGGAACAGGTGTCAGCCGTGCGCGGACCTGACCTGCCAGATAGTGACTCCCTGGACACCCTCTCGCCACCCCACTCCTCGCGAAAGCCCCCACGGCCAGCAGCACGGCTCCCCCCTCCGACTGTGGCAGCGCTGGACACAGTCTGCAGCCACCACACCAGGTTCACGAAAACTTAGAGCACATGTGTCCCATGCGGTCGGTGACTTGGCCCATCGGGGGCGGAACATCGGGGGAAGGCCTTCAGATAACATCCTGAGGCCGTGCCAATGGCGTGTGGCGTACGCCTCGATGATGCGGTTTTGGAGGGGGCGGAGCATCTAAAAACAGGCGCTGCCCCGATTCGGTCGTAAACAGGGATTCTCCGCACGATTACTGATTACGATATTGGCGTCAGGCAATGGAGAATCCCGCCCTATCTTTTTGATGAGGCATTAAGCTGAAGCCCCGTCTCCTCTCTTGGGAGGTAAAAGGCCATCCAGATCATATTGAAGGAGAGTTGGGACTTTGCTGCGATCCTGGCCCTTAATTAACAGCACTAAAATCGAGTCATTTATTTTATTGTTGTTGGTGGGAATTTGCTGTGCATTAATTTGCTGCGATGATTCCTCCATTACACTTTAAAAATACTTAATTGGTTGTAGAACATGAAAGCTATATAAATACAAGCTTCTCTTTATCTTGTATGAAACAAATCTGTTGACAAGTTGAAAAGGGATTGATAGAAATATAAGTAGTCACATTGTCACTTGAGTAAATGTTACCAAGAGCAGTTGACTAATAAAAATGACCTATTATCTGCAGTGAGTGAGACAAGCTAAATAGGGATGAACAAATGACAAGCAAGTGAGGAAACAGGAAATCAATTAACTGACCGGAACACAGATTTGACTGTCAATAAGACTAAACTCTTCAGGGTCAGGAGCCACTGGTTGCCATTGTGCCAAGAGACAGCTTTTGTTAAATTTTACAAAGAACACTAGAACACTTGGATCTGCGCATAAACAACACCACAGTGATTAAACCACCAAACTGCAGAAACCTTTCAACATAAAAGAAAATGCAACTTATTATGGCATAAATGCAAAGCATTAATCGTCTTGTGTGAATGCCTTATTTTAGCAATAACAAAGGGGGAATTCCGGATATATGGAACTAGTCATTTAGCATCTGTAAAGATTAATTGAGTGTGTGCTTTGCATCGTAATTCTAATGTTAGAAAGCAGTTTATCGCAAGCTGGAACCAAAATCACTTGACGTAATCAAACGTTTTTCATCATGGCACCAGTTGAGGAAATTTGTCCTTATGGACTGAAATATGGTATTTGAATTAAATGTTTCGATTAGTTAATGAAAACAAATCTTGACCCAGGTGCCCTTAGCCCAGTACTTTAACCCACTCTCTGCTAGTGGGCCACAGACTTTGCAAGTCCCTCCTGTGTGTCCTCAGATATTAACCCACCAAATTCTCAAACAACTCCTTCCCCCAATAAACCCAGGATGCCTGCTGCAGTTTCAAATTAACATGAGGCTGTCCATTACTACCCAGGCCTGTGCCCTGCTCCCTCGTACCCACCAACGTCAAAATGTAATCCTGCCATTCCATTCTTGTCACAAGCTCTACCCGTTACCTCCCTCAAATTCCATCTTCTAGTTTCTCTTTCACTCCCTTTATACCAGATGATGTACTGTGTGGGGTCAAAATTTTCACAGCCGCCACATCCCAGCAAAATTCATGCCGGTACCAATATCACCAAAGATCACAAGGCCAGAAATGGTCCACTAATTCAAATCCTATAGGATGGTATTTGGCTACTGTGTTACATCTTGGGCACATGTCCGGTAAATCAAGAAATAATCGGAGCATGTAAAAAAAATAGAGCAATAATTATGGGTGACTTTAACCTTCATGTTGATTAAGTTAATCAAGTTGGTAAGGGTAGCTACGTCAACGAATTCATATGGATAGTTTCCTCGAGGAACATGTCATGGAGCCAACCAGAGAACAAGTTATCTTGGATCTGGGAATGGGTAATGAGGCATGTTTAATAAATTACCTCAGAATAAAGGAAGTCACGATCATAACATGATGGAATTTAATATTCACTCTGAGAGTAAGAAAATTGGGTCGGAAACAACTGTTTTTAACTTAAATAAAAGTAATTACAATGAAATGAAGATAGAGTTAATAAAGTGGACTGGACAGATATATTAGCAGGAGAGACAGTAAACAAGCAGTGGCAGACATTTAAGGAGGTAATTCATGACTCTCAGCAAAAATATATGCCAATAAGGAGTGAAGATTCTTAGAAAGGGATAAACCAACTATGGGTAACCGAGGGAGTTAAGGTACTTATTAAGTTGAAAGATAAAGCAAATAAGACAAAAGTCAGTGATATCCCTGAAGACTGGGATAAATTCAAGATCCAGCAAAGGAGCACTGAAAAGATGATAAAAAGAAGAAAATAAACTACGAAGGCAAACTAGTGAGGAATATAAAAACTGACAGTAAGAGTTTATTTAATATATAAAAAGGAAGAGAGAGATCAAAGTGAATATAGGCCCCTTTGTAATAGAAGTCGGGAGGTAGTTATGGGAAACAAGGAGTTAAACAGATATTTTCTATCAGTCTTTACGGTGGAAGTTACTTTGAACATCCCAGTAATATTAAAGGATATGGGGGAAGAATTAAATACCATCACCATCACTAGAGAAGTAGTATTAGACAAATTAATGGGGCTAAAGGCAGATAATTCCCCTAGAATTGATGGCTTCCACCCCAGGATCCTAAAGGAAATAACTACAGAGATAATGGATATTATGGTTGTAATTTTCCCAAAATCCTTGGATTCTGGAGAAGTACCGGTGGATTGGAAAACTGCCAAAGTGACATCCCTATTTGAAAAGGGAGGGAGGCAAAAAGCGGGTAACTATCGGCCATTTAGCCTGACATCTATTGTTGGAAAAATGTTGGAATCAACTCTCAAGGAAGTAATAGCAGCACATTTGGAAAATCACAATCTAAACAAGTAGAGTCAGCATGGCTTCCTGAAACGGGAATCATGTCTGACTAATTTATTGAAGTTTCTCTAGGAAGTCTCAACCAAAGTGGATCGAGGAGAACCAGGGGGGAACCAGCAAATGTATTGTATTGTACTTCCAGAAGACATTCAACAAGTTACCTCACAAAAGTTTAAGTCATAGGATAAGAGCCCCTGGTGTTGGAGGTAGTATACGGGCATGGATAGAGAATTGGCTGATGGGCAGGAAACAGCGAATGATAAGGAGGTTCTTTTTCAGGTTAGTGACCTGTAACTAGTGTGATTCCACAGGGATCAGGGCTAGGACCGCAACTGTTTATAATACATATTAATGACTTAGAGGAAGGAAGCAAATGTACTGTAGCCAAATTTGCAGACGACACAAAAATAGGTGGAAAGGCAAGTTGCAAGAGGGATGCAAACAGTTTTCAAAGAGATATTGATATATCTAGTATATATAATAGTAAGTTGGAGAAAAGGTGGCAATTAGAACATAATGTGGGAAACTGTGAAGTTGTTCATTTTGGAAGGGAGAACAAAAGAACAGAGTATCATTTAAATGGAGAAAATCTGTAGGAACTGCAACACAAAGGGACCATGAAATAGTTGGGGATAGTTGTGCACGAAACACAGGTGCAGCAGATAATCAGCAAGGTTAATGGAATGTTGGCCCTTATTTCAAGGGGATTGGAGTATAAGAGTCGGGAAGTCTTGCTGCAACTGTACAAGGTACTGGTCAGAACACATCTGGAGTACTGGGAGCAGTTTTGGTCCCCTGAGAGGTTTACAGCATGGTAACAGGCTCTTTGGCCCTGTTTTTATCATTAAGCAAGGCCCAATTGCCCCCCCATACCGCTCTATACCCAACTTACCCATACAACTGACTGAATGCTTTTTAAAAGGCAAATTGTACCCGCCTCTACTATTGCCTCTGGCAGCTCGTTCCAGACACTCACCATCCTCTGTGTGAATACATTGCCCCTCTGGACCCATTTGTATCTTTCCCCTTAAACCTATGCCCTCTAGTTTTAAACTCCCCTACCTTCGGGAAAATATGTTGACTATCTACATTATCTATGCCCCTCTTTATTTTATAGATCTCTATAAGATAACCCTTAAGCCTCCTATGTTCCAGGGAAAAAACGTCCCAGTTTATCCAGCCTCCCCTTATAACTCAAACCATCAAGTCCCGCTGGCATCGTAGTAAATCTTTTTTGCACTCTTTCTCGTTTAGTAATATCCTTTCTATAATAGGGTGACCAGAATTGAACACAATCCAAGTGTGGCCTTACTAATGTCTTGTACAACTTCAACAAGATGTTCCAACTCCTGTATTCAATGTCCTGATCAATTAAACGATGCATGCCGAATGCCTTCTTCACTACCCTGTCCACCTGTGAATCCACTTTCAAGGAGGTATGAACCTGTACTCCTAGATCTCCTTGTTCTATAATTCTCCTCCAACAACCTACCATTAATTCAGCAGGTCCTGCCCCAATTCGATCTACCAAAATCACCTCACATTTATCTAAATTAAACTCCATCTGCCATTCATCGGCCCACTGGCCCAATTGATCAAGATCCCGTTGCAATCCTTGATAACCTTTTTCACTCTCCACTATGCCGCCAATCTTGGTGTCATCTGCAACTTACTAACCATGCCTCCTAAATTCTCATCCAAATCATTAGTATAAATAACAAATAACAATGGACCCAGCACTGATCCCTGAGGCACACGCTGGTCACAGGCTTCCAGTTTGAAAAACAACCCTCTACAATCACTCTTTTACTTCTGTCATCAACCCAATTGGCCACCTCACCCTGGATCCCATGAGATTTAACCTTATGCAACAACATGTGGTACCTTGTCAAAGACTTTGCTAAAGTCCATGTACACAATGTCGACTGCACTGCCCTCATCTACCTTTTTGGTTACCCCTTCAAAAAACTCATTCAAATTCATGAGATATGATTTTCCATTCAGAACCCCATGCTGACTGTCCCTAATCAGTCCTTGCCTCTCTAAATATCTGTAGGTCCTGTCTCTCAGAATACCTTCTGACAACTTACCCACCACAGATATTAAGCTCTGTAGTTCCCAGGCTTTTCCCTGTGACCCTTCTTAAACAAAGGCACAACATTTGCACACTTCCAATCTTCAGGTGCCTCACCTGTGGTTGTCAACAATATAAATACCTCTGCTAGGGGACCTGCAATTTCCTCCCTACCCTCCCACAACATCCTGGGATATATTTCATCAGGTCCATGGGATTTATCTACCTTGATGCACTTTAAGACTCCCAGCACCTCCTTTTCTGTAATATGTACACTCCTCAAGCCATCACTATTTATTTCCCCAAGTTGCCCAACATCTATGCCTTTCTCAACAGTAAATACCGATGAGAAATATTCATTTAGTATCTCACTCATCTCTTATGGATCAGCACATAGATGACCATGTAGATCCTCAAGAGCCCTCCTACACTTTCCCCAGTTACTCTTTTGCCCTTTATGTAGTTGTAGAAGCTCTTTGCATTCTCCTTTGCCTCATCTGTCAAAGCAATCTCATGTCCCCTTTTTGCCCTCCTGATATCTCTCTTAACTATACTCTGGCAACCTCTATCCTCTTCAAGGGATCCACTTGCTCCCAGATGCCTATGCATGTCATATGCCTCCTTCTTCTTTTTGACCAGTGCCTCAATATCCCGAGTCAGCCAGGGCCCTACTTTTACCAACCTTGCTCTTCACTCTAAAACATAGAACATAGAACATTACAGCGCAGTACAGGCCCTTCAGCCCTCGATGTTGCGCCGTCCTGTGAAACCCTTCTAAAGTCCCTCTACACTATTCCCTTATCATCCATATGCCTATCCAATGACCATTTGAATGCGTTTAGTGTTGGCGAGTCCACTACTGTTGCAGGCAGGGCATTCCACGCCTTTACTACTCTCTGAGTAAAGAACCTACCTCTGACATCTGTCCTATATCTATCTCCCCTCAATTTAAAGCTATGTCCCCTCGTGCTGGACATCACCATCCGAGGAAAAAGGCTCTCAATGTCCACCCTATCTAATCCTCTGATCATCTTGTACGCCTCAATTAAGTCACCTCTTAACCTTCTTCTCTCTAACGAAAACAGCCTCAATCCTTCAGCCTTTCCTCATAAGATCTTCCCTCCATACCAGGCAACATCCTTGCAAATCTCCTCTGTACCCTTTCCAATGCTTCCACATCCTTCCTATAATGTGGCGACCAGAATTGCACGCAATACTCCAAATGCGGCCGCACCAGAGTTTTGTACAACTGCAACATGACCTCATGGCTCCGAAACCCAATTCCTCTACCAATAAAAGCTAACACACAGTACGCCTTCTTAACAACCCTCTCAACCTGGGTGGCAACTTTAAGGGATCTATGGACATGGACACCGAGATCTCTCTGCTCGTCCACACTACCAAGAATCTTACCATTAGCCCAGTACTCTGTCTTCCTGTTATTCATTCAAAAATGAATCACCTCACACTTTTCTGCATTAAACTCCATTTGCCACCTGTCAGTCCAGCTCTGCAGCTTATCTATGTCCCTCTGTAACTTGTAACATCCTTCTGCACTGTCCACAACTCCACCGACTTTAGTGTCATCTGCAAATTTACTCACCCATCCTTCCCACCCAAAATATATTGAGCAAGGTTCTCTGTTTGGAAGACCATGTTCTCCTGCCGGAACTGAATCGCACCTGGTTTGCGCTCACACTGGAAGTGTGTTAAGGCACCTGGGAACCCTGCTCACCACCCTATGCCATACAGACTAACCCATCCCTTTGATGAGGCTGCATCTCACAGCCAACAGAAGGGGGCAGGGTGGTATGGCTATGCATGTGCTGCCGTCAAGTGAGCCAGGGCCCCCTGGCCCCAGAGCCCCGAGAGGACGCCCGCCAGGGCATCGAAGGCCACGGGATGAAGTAAGCAGCTGGCTGCCTCTACCTCAGATGTGTATCCTGGGAGCACACCTAGATATAATGGTAGAGCTAGGAGGGCAAAGAACATCAAGGATCACTGAGGGCAGAGGGGGAGGGGCTGAGGTGGCTGGGGTTGGGGGAGGGGTCAGCACCATCAGGAGGGTGGGGAATTGTCAAACACAATAAACACCTTGTGCACAACCAGTATGACGCCTCTGTCACCTTCTTCCGCAAAGTGGGCTGATCCCCGATCTCTTAGCCCATCTCTCCAGGCATCACCCCCTCCTCATGGTCCCCACCCACCCTCTGGCCGTGGACATGTCCCCGGAGCTGTGTCCCATCACCTGGGTGTTCGGATGTTGGCTGTTGCCTGTGTGGCGTTGCCCCTCGCAGTGTTCAAGCACAGTGTCCATGCATCAAGGTGTGATTAGGATGCTAGGTAATGACTCCCATATGCTACAAGGCCCACCCACACATAGGAATCCACGTGGGTTGAGTGAAGTGCTCATTTAAGCACGATTGCCAATTCCCTATTAACAATAGCCTTCGGCTGCACAGTCAGAGGTCTCGGCAGTCAGTGGGGGTTATGGGTGGTCGGTAGGGCAGACAAGCAGGGACAAGGATTGCCCCAGGAACGGATTCACATGATCCAGCAGGTGGCAGGGAGGCACAGTGGTTAGCACCGTTGCCTCACAGCTCCAGGGACCCGGGTTCAATTCCGGCCTCGCATGACTGTGTTCCGGTCTCCTGTCACAATCCGAAGACGTGCATGTTAGGTGGGTTGACCATGCTAAATTGTCCTTGGTGCCCAAAAAGGTTAGGTGGTGTTACTTGGTTACGGGGGTAGGGTGGAGGTGTGGGCTCAAGTATGGTGCTATTTCCAAGGGCCAGTGCGAACTCGATGGGTCGAATGGCCTCCTCCTGCACTGTAAATTCCATGATTCTATTTGCGCCTCAGCACCTCCTCCCTTCCCATGGTGCCCAACCCCTGCAGAGGGTCCTCCACCCCAGGTTGAGGGTCCCTACCCCACAACGAGAACAGGGGTGGCAAGCCCCACACTCTTAGCTTGTGAGGAAAGATGGATAATCCCGTCTTCGGCTCCTCACAGAAGCCCTTCCACCAGGTTCACATTTTTCAAAAGGAGTAATAATCGGCGCCAGCGTGACCACTTACTGGGGAGGCCTCTGAAAGACAGGAGGCCCTTGGATATGCGGTGTGTCTCATTAATTGTATAGAAATGGGGCTTAAATTGTAATAATTGGTCTCTCAACACACTACGGTGAGATCCCAGTTTCGCCAAAGGAAATGGGTCGTTTGCATCGCAAACTGAATGGCACTTGGAGTGGTTCCCATTTTTGGCCTCTCCCGCTTTTCACTGGCCTAGATTCGCTTGAGCGAAAGCGTAACGAGGCCGGAGATTTGCGCCCTAAGTCTGCTTTTGGACGCATTTGGTGGGGTGTTTCATGACAGCCGCATTGGTGAGAACATGGCCTGTATTCAACAGCCAAAAGGTAATCTCGACATGCCTGTCTCCCTCACTGCCTGATTCACCTGACTTGCGAAGGTGCTCCCTGAGCTGATGCAGATGAAGGCCAGAACCGTGAGATTCAAGACGGGGTGTCAACGACAGTCCCGCAATTGCAAGGGCGATTGGAGGAGTCTCAAAGCCTTCAGGTGCAGGAGATGGTGCCGACAATACAGGACACCTAGAGCAACACTGGAGCACGAGTCTTGAGTAGTGGTGTCCAAGACATGACTCAGGACCTCGACATCATGTGCCAGTCGACGAGGGACATCCTAGAGGCAGGCGGACCTTGCCGAGGCACTCCAGAACATGGTCTAGTCACTGAGGACCATCGTTTAGAGCATCGATACCATGGTTTAGACAATGGGGAGCCTCACTCCAACTGGCCCTCCATCTCATGGAGCGACCCAGAGCCCTACAGGCACCCTCAGGGAGGAGGAAGTACCTGGTGGGGGGAAACAGGGTGGTCCGGAGGAGGCAGTGTATTGGGGGGGGTTGAGGATGGAATTAGGGGTGATGGTGTAGGGGAAATGGGGGAGGATTGGGGGGGCGCAGAATTGGGGGGGTGGGGTGTTGAGCTGACGGACACAGGCTCATCCTAGGAGAATCTGGAGACAACGAGAGCCTCCCTTGTTTTCCTGGCATGTTGGGTCCTCGCTGCAGTCTGTCCTCCATCCTCCAGCTCCTCCTCGGGGTTGTCCTCCAGTTCCTACTGGGCCACCTACTCATCCTCAGAAGAGGCTGCGTGACCCTCCGCCTCCTCCTCCTTCTCCAGCATGTCGCCCCGCTGCTGTGCCAGATTGTGTTGGGCAGAGCAGTCCACTACAAACCGGGAGATCCGATGGGGGATGAACTGCAGGGCACTGCCAGCGCTGTCCAGGCAACAGAACCGCATCTTGTGCAGCCTGGTGCACTGCTCAATGACAGCACGGGGGTCCTCACGGGCCTCATTGTATCGGGTCTCTGCCATGGCCTCAGGCCTCCACTCTGGTGACATCAGCCATGTCCTCAGCAGGAACCCCGTGTCCTCCACAAGCAAATCCGACAGAGGTCCCTGAAGACATTGGGGGGCTGCATCAGGAACATACATGCATTAATCGGAGGTGGTGGGCACACATGATCTGAACATTCAGAGAGTGGAACACCTTCTTGTTAATATCGGGCACTCCCGATGCCCCAGTGCTCGCAGGGTGACATGTGTGCCATCGATGGCCCCCTGGACCTGGGGCATCACAGCGATGGCAGCAATTCCTGCAGCCTGGGCATCTTTGTAGGCCTTGTCCAGGTCAAAGTGTTACAGTCTGATGCCTAGGCATACAGAGCACCCGTCACCTCCTGGTTGCACCCGTGTGCTAAAGATTAGGAGATGTCACACAGGACCCCGCTCAAGCCCTGGAATGACCCGGCGGCATAGAGGTTTAAGGCTGCCATGATCTTCATGGCCACTGGGGGCAGGTATCCTCCTCCTCCACCACAAGCCGAAATTGCAAAGCTTGATTGGGAGGAAAATCAGTTCTAACCCAAAATCGTGGCGGACACCACCCCAGAAGCCCCTTCGGGACCGTGGTGCATACCCCTGGCAAGAGTAGTGCCGGCTGACGGTACGCTTGGCATCGGGGGGGGGGGGGGGGGGCAGGGCCAGAGGCCCCCACGGTCCTGGCCACCGATGGGGCCTGGAGTGCAGGGATGGTGGAGGAACACACAGCGGCAGAGCCCACGGAGCCATCAGGGGGCACCCTTGTTGGGCACGGGGGTATGCACCATGCTAATGTGTCAGCCTTTCACCCCTGCAGACAATGGATATTGGAATTCAACCAGCCATGGTGGCCTTAGTGTCGTAAAGGTTAGGTTGGGTTAAAGGGATAGGGTGGCGGAGTGGGTTTAAGGAGGGTGCAGACTTGATGGGCCGAATGGCATCCTTCTGCACTGTAAATTCTATGATACTCTGACCAAGCCCAACCCCGTTAGTGGGTTCCCCGCACCCCCAAACACTGGGGCTACAGCTTTGTACCATTGAGCTACATGCCAGAAATGGAAATGGCTACTGACCCCCTCACTTCCCCTCAGAAGCCATCATGCCAGCTTCAATAATAAGGATTTAATAAGGGTTACTAAATGACGCCTGCATGATTTCTCGTTGGGTAATTCGCAGGAGGCCGCTGCATTCGGCTTCAATCTCACTAATTAGATTCAAATGAGGGTTAATGATATTCTCGCCATTTTTGGGCGACATCCCAAACTTGCCATTGGGAGTGGGCTGGTGAATTGCAAACTGGTTCACGCCCGGATGAAACTAGATTTTGGCATTTCCCTCTATTCACCTGTTGTACCCGGATCTGCACTGGGCGAACGCAGATCCACGCTGAATGCAACACGGTGGTTAAATTGTGCCCAGGCCCTATCAGTCAGAATTTAACTGAATGGCAGAGCAGACTCGATGGGCCAAGTGGCCTACTTGTGCTCCAATGTCTTATGATCTTCCTCACCAAGAATTTTCTCTTGTATTTGACTGAGCTTCTGGTCATCTGACCTAATGTCTCCATTTGTTCCTCAGTCTCATAATTTATTTCAATGCTCCTGTGAAGTCCCTTAGTATATTTTATTATGTTGTAAATATAAATAGTAGTAATCAGGGCAGAGTGAGCTGCTTTTTTATTTCCTTTATTCACAAGGAGTTATTTAAAGTTAATGAAGCAAGTTCATTTCTATTATTTTTTTTTAATTTTTAGATTACCCAATTATTTTTTCCAATTAAGGGGCAATTTAGCGTGGCCAATCCACCTACTCTGCACATTTTTGGGTTGTGGGGGCGAAACCCACGCAGACACGGGGAGAATGTGCAAACTCCACACGGACAGTGACCCAGAGCCGAGATCGAACCTGGGACCTCAGCGCCGTGAGGCGGTTGTGCTAACCACTAGGCCACCGTGCTGCCCTCGTTCATTTCTATTATGACATCAATCTCTTGAGTCAATTCCTGTCCATAAAATAAAGCAGTTTAACCATTTGCTTCTGACCGTTTGGGCAGTACGGTAGCACAAGTGGCTAGCACTGTGGCTTCACAGTGCCAGGGTCTCAGGTTCAATTCCCCACTGGGTCACTGTCTGTGCGGAGTCTGCACGTTCTCCCCGTGTCTGCATGGGTTTCCTCCGGGTGCTCTGGTTTCTTCCCACTGTCCAAAGACATGCAGGTTAGGTGGATTGGCCATGATAAATTGCTCTTAGTGACCAAAAAAGGTTAGGAGGGGATATTGAGTTACGGGGATAGGGTGGAAGTGAGGGCTGAAGTGGGTCGGTGCAGACTTGATGGGCTGAATGGCCTCCTTCTGCACTGTATGTTGTATGTAATTTGCTGAATGTCTTTTCAGTCCACCTATTGTGTGGTTATAATACATGCGACCAGGACACAATATCGAGTTCACATCACATATGAGATGCAGTTGCGATTGCCCCTAGGAATACCATCATTTAATTATTCACTCGATCCTTCAGGTACACTCCTATACATCTGACAAACACCTTTGAATCCAAGAGATTATCTAAATCCGAGCAGAAATCTGTAATGGGGGCAGTCAACACTTGGAGGAGGAACAGAGGCAAGCTATCCTTCGGAGCAGTAAATGGTGAGCATAATCATTGCAGAAATGTTGCAAGATACAGTCCCATTTTTGCAGTGGAATGAACCTGCTTTTCCATCAACAATGCCACTTTAATCAATTTTCTTAGATTTGCTTTACATTCAGCTGCCAAGAACTAGAAATGCTTTAGATAAGAACTACCTACATTTGTTTTTTTTGTTGGTAGCATTAGATAGCCATTTGAGATTTTTATTAAAAGTGTATTGTCTTCGAAAAAACTTTATTTTTGTTTGTTAAACTCATTGTAGCAACAGATATCAGATCAAAATCTATCAAGGCACCACTAAAACATCATTAGATGGCTTGCATACGTCATTGCTAATATTTAATGTGGCACGTCTTCCTTGACAACCAAAGCAATCGACCCAACTGTTCCACAACTTGGTTGGTCATGGCGGGTTTAGAAAGGACGTGTTTCTGTGTCATGTGATATTGATCAGACAGTTGGCAAAATAAGTCTTAATGTCTCTTGAGTTGTTGATCTGATCAATTGAGCTCATGACTGTCTTTGCAGATTGCAATATCGTGATTGTTCAGTGGCAAGTGCAATTAGCACAATGAACAGCCAGCATAGCTAATGGACCAGCAATTTTTTTTTTAATATTCATTTTTACGGGATGTGGGCTTTGTTGGTTAGGCCAGCATTTATTGCTCTTCCCTAGTTGCCCTTCAGAAGGTGGTGGTGAGCTGCCTTCTTGAGCTGCTGCAGTCCATATTGTGTAGATAGACCCACTGTGCTGTTAGGGAGGGAGTTCCAGGATTTTGATCCAACGACAGTGAAGGAACGGTGATATATTTGCAAGTCAGGATGGTGAGTGACTTGGAGAAGAACGTCCAGGTGGTGGGGTTCCCATGCATCTGCTGCCCATGTCCTTCAAAATGGTGGTGGTCATGGGTTTGGAAGGTGCTGCCTGAGGAGCCTTTGTGAATTCCTGCAGTGCATCTTGTATGTGGTACACACGGCTTTCTCTGTTTGTCGGTGGTGGAGGGTTTGCATGATTGTGGAAGCGGTGCCAAACAAATGGGCTGCTTTGTCCTGGATGATGTTGAGCTTCTTCAGTTTTGTTGGAGCTGCACTCATCCAGGCAAGTGGGGAGTATTCCATCACACTCCTGACTTGAGCCTTGTACGTGATGGACAGGCTTTGGGGAATTAGGGGGTGAGTTATTTATCGCAGGATTCCTGACCTGCTCTTATAGCCACAGTATTTTTATGGCTAGTCCAGTTCAGTTTCTGGTCAATGGTATTCCTCAGGATGTTGATAGTAGGGGTTCAGTGATGGTAATGCCATTGATTGTTAAGGGGTGATAGTTAGATCCTCTCTTGTTGGAGATGGTCATTTCCTGGCACTTGTGTGGTGCATATGTTACTTGCCAGCCCAAGCCTGGATATTGTCCAGGTCTTGCTGAATTTGCACGTGGACTGCTTCAGTGTTTGAGGGATGGCATGGGATGGGAAATGCTATGGGATGCTGGAAATCTGAAAGCAGAAAGTATTGGAAACACTCAGCAGATGGGACAGCATTTGTTTAGAGAAGAACAGAATTTAATGTTTCAGGTCCATGAACTTTCATTAGTTCTGATGCGGAGATGCCGGCGTTGGACTGGGGTGGACACAGTAAGAAGTCTTACAACACCAGGGTAAAGTCCAACAGGTTTGTTTGGAATCACTAGCTTTCGGAGCATAGCTCCTTCAGCAGGAGACTCACCCCGATGAAGGAGCTACTCTCTGAAAGCTAGTGATTCAAAACAAACCTGTTGGACTTTAACCTGATGTTGTACGACTTCTTACTGTGTTTCACTAGTTCATCATTAAGTTCTGATTAGAAGAACATAAGAAATAGGAGAGGGATTAGACCAATATGGCCCCTCAAGTCTGCTCCACTATTCAATTGGATCAAGGCTCAACTCCACTTTCCCAGCCGCTCCCTATATCCCTTGATTCCCTGAAAGAGCAAAAATGTGTCTTCCCCAAGCCTTACATACACTCAATGATGGCTTATCCACAACCCTCTGGGGTGGGGTAGAGGATTCCAAAGATTCCCAACACTCTGCGTGAATAAATTGCTCCTCATGTCAAATGATTTTAAAAGATGGCCCCTTATCCTAAGACTGTGCCCCTGAGTTCTTGACTCCCCAGCCAGGAGAAACAACCTCTCAATGCCTTCCCTGTCAAGCCTCTTCAGGACCATGAACAAATTCTGCCTGACCTGCTGAGCATGGATTTTTAGAACCGACTGAATGTGTTAGGTTTCCCGAATAGATTTCCCCCCTCTCCTTCTTGCTCTCCATTTGAGCTGGTGATTATCTGATCTCACGATAGGTTCCGAAAGTCTCGTCCCAGGGAGCAAGATAGTTACAGGTTTCTCCTGGTGAGCATCGTGTTTCAGCGACTCCATGAGCCTGAGCGACACCAGAGTGTGTAGGGGGGGGGGAGCGGGGGAGGAGAAATCGTATCTATAGTGATTGTCGATCAGGATGGAGCGTTAAACAGCGTGAAAGCACAAGTGATGAGGCATTTGCATGGCAGGAATAGCGGGTTCCTGATGCTCCAGAAACCCACACTGGTCAAGTCCCAGGCAGATAGGTGCTGAATCACCCAGCCAAAAACCTAATAGTATTGGTAATGAATGTGTGGACATAGCATAAAGTCAGTCATTGAAGCAGTGCAGGAAGTGTTGTATATAGTATTGGAAATCGAAGAGGATGGTGCAGCTCAGCACCCTGCACCAGCAGTTCCGAAAGTGTGGGAGCCTGTGTTAAGAGAAGGCTTGGCAGTCTCCAGTACGATTGAGCCATGGAAGCTGGCAGGATGGAGATCAAGTGGTTGTACCAAGTCAATCTCAGGGTCATGAGGGCATTGTCCAGTGTAAGGAGCATCTAAGGGTGGACCTTGTACCTGATGATAGTGGAGCACCTAAACACCAGGAGATCAAAGGCCCCAAAGAAAGCTCAGAATGTGAAGTAGGCAGAGGCTGCTCAAAGTTCACAGAGTACAGTGTCTCTAGTGTAGTTTCTTCATTGAACGGAATGTATCATGGCTGACCCCATACATTTCCTCATGGCAGAGGTCACATGATCATGGCATCTAGATAGGACACTTTGTAATGATTGCATTTCTTAGGAACATAGCAACAGATTAGATCATTCAGCCCCTCGGGCCTGTCTCGCCATTCAATGAGATCATGGTTGATATGCGAATTAACTCCATGGCCGGGATTCTCCCTTCTGGGGACTAAGTCCCCACGCCACCGGGAAAACCGGCGGCAACCACTCCGGCGTCAATAGCTCCTGAAAGTGCGGAATTCTCCGCATTTTTGTGGGCCACATGGACGGCGGAGTGGTTGGAGCCGCTCCAGGCAGCGGTGAAGAGCCGGCGTGATCGTGCACATGCGCGGAAGGGCCGGCGTGATCTCGCGCATGCGCAGACCGGCCGGCGTGCTTTTGCGCATGCGCGGGGGGGTTCTTTTCTCCGCACGAGCCCCCAGGCAATATGGCGGAGCCCTACAAGGGCCCAGCACAGAAGAAAGATGAGCTTCCACGGAACAAGTCCACCCGCAGATTGGTGGGCCCCGATCACGGGCAGGCCACCGCAGGGACCCCCCCCCCCCCGGGGGACGGATCCCCCTGCACCCCTCCCCCCTCCCCCGAGGTCCACCCATGTATACTCACCTGCCAGGTCCCGCTGGTGCGTGGGTTGAGTGATTCACGCTGGCAGGACAGGCCAAAAAGGATGGATGCTCGGCCCATCGGGGCCTGGAGAATCACCAGGGGGGCCGCTGCCAACGAAAAACGGCGCCAGAGAATACGGCAGCCGGCGACAGGGCAGCGGGGTGGGATTCGTGCCTCCCCCCAGGGATTCTCCAACCCGGCGGGGGGGGGGGAGGGGGTCAGAGAATCCCACCCCATATATGGGATTTGGCCCGTATCCCATTGGAACATTTCAAAACCCAAACATTCCCTTTCCATAATGAAAACAAACAAACGTATATGCAATATCATGTGTAACTGTGAGTTACCCAAGTTACCCATTACACTGTAAATGTCCTCATATATTTTTTTTTAATAAATGTTTTTTATTCAGTTTTCATGTTTTATATTGAACAAATTACAAATTGTTAGAGAGAGAGAAAAAAAAAACACGCAAAAATTAACATATATATTTACAGGTAAGCATCTTCGTAGTAATAACTGTGGCCTCCCCCCTTTAGCCGGCATACATATTTTACATTCCCCAACATGTTTATTGGCATTTATTTAGTTTGGTTTTGGGCCTTAGCTAGCCATCAAACCCCCGTAACGAACCCGTAACGAACCTGTAGCCACCCCCCCCCCCCCCCCCCCCGGCTACCTTCCCCCGACTATTCTTCCTCTTGTACGTTGGCCACAAACAGGTCCCGGAACAATTGCATGAATGGCTCCCACGTTCTGTGGAAGCCGTCGTCCGACCCTCGGATGGCGAATTTGATTTTCTCCATTTGGAGAGAATCCGAGAGGTCGGACAGCCAGTCTGCAGCTCTGGGCGGTGCTGCTGACCGCCAGCCAAACAGGACTCTACGGCGGGCGATCAGGGAGGCAAAGGCAAGGGCGTCTGCCCTCCTCCCCAGGAATAGATCTGGCTGGTCTGAAACCCCGAAGACCGCCACTATCGGGCATGGCTCCACCCTCACCCCCACCACTTTGGACATAGCCTCGAAGAAGGCTGTCCAGTACTCCACAAGTCTGGGGCAAGACCAGAACATGTGGGCGTGGTTGGCCGGGCCTCTTTGGCACCGTTCACATCTGTCCTCCACCTCCGGGAAGAACCTACTCATACGGTTTCTCGTTAAGTGGGCTCTATGTACCACTTTTAGTTGCGTCAGGCTGAGCCTTGCGCACGTGGAGGTGGAGTTGACCCTATGCAGTGCTTCGCTCCAGAGTCCCCACCCTATCTCCATCCCCAAGTCGTCCTCCCATTTCCTTCTTGTTGCGTCCAGTACGGTGTCGTCCCTTTCTACCAGTCGGTCATACATGTCGCTACAGTTCCCTTTCTCTAGGATACTTGCGTCCAGTAGGTCTTCCAGTAGTGTCTGTCGTGGCGGTTGTGGGTACGTCCTTGTCTCCTTTCGTAGGAAGTTTTTGAGCTGCAGGTACCGTAGCTCGTTCCCCCCGGCTAGCCGAAATTTCTCTGTCAGTTCGTCCAGTGTTGCGATCCTGTCGTCCGTGTATAGGTCCCTGACTGTCAGTGTCCCCCCGTCCTGCCTCCACCTTTTGAAGGTGGCGTCAGTCAGTGCTGGTTTGAACCTATGGTTGTTGCAGATGGGAGCCTTGTCCGACATTTTGTTCAGGCCAAATTGCTGCCGCAGTTGGTTCCAGGATTGGAGGGTGGCTGTCACCACTGGGCTGCTGGAGTGTTTTTTGGGTGGGGATGGGAGTGCTGCCGTGGCGAGGGCCCGGAGGGAGGTCCCCATGCAGGAGGCCTCCTCCGCACGCACCCACTCGGCTTCTGGCTCCTGGATCCATCCCCTTACTCACTCGGCTGAAGCCGCCCAGTGGTAGAATTGTAGATTCGGGAGGGCTAGCCCCCCCCCCCCCCGGATTTTGTTTTCTGTAGGACCTTCTTTGGGATCCTAGCATTTTTACCCCCCCATACGAACGCCATGATAAGTTTGTCCAGCGCTTTGAAGAAGGCCTTGGGGATGTAGATCGGAATGGATCTAAACAGGAAGAGGAACCTGGGCAATAAGGAAGAGGAACCTGGGCAATAAGGAAGAGGAACCTGGGCAATAAATGTCCTCATATATTAACAGATTGTTCATAATTGCCATTAGTCTCTACAAATGTATTGCATACATAGGTGTTAAATCATGAGGTCTCTTAATGGTACACATGCATGTTGTCATTGGTTTAACATCTGGATGATGTTCCTTCATCATAAAATCATCAATATAGAATCCCTACAGTGCAGAAGGAGGCCATTCGGCCCATCAAGTCTGCATCGGCCCTTAGAAAGAGCATCCTACTTAATTTTCTGGGGAATGTCATTCCGTGGCACTTGATGCTGTGGGAACTGTTGTTTGTGATCCATTTACATTGTTGGGGACAAACAGACCTATGGAGATGATATTGTTCTGTACACTGCGCAGCTGGTGAGATTGCATCTTCCTGATCAATCACCTGGAGCGAAGGAACAACTTCTCTTGTTGTTGATATGTGCCTGTATTTGGGCCGGTACATTTGGGTGTTCACACCCACCATGTACGATTGAGGTGACAACTGCCCTATGCATGCCCTAAGGACCAACTTGAGCTGACTGCTGTTGAGAGCATTGGAGGTTTGTACCCTGATGGACTCTCAAAAGCTCACTCTGGCAATGGTTTGGCAGTTTTGTCAAAATGAAATTTGGCTTTTTGCCAATTTTCACTCACACCTTTTATTACTTCTCATAGTTTTCATCGAATTTACAGTGCAAAAGGAGGCCATTTGGCCCATCGAGTCTGCACCGGTTCTTGGAAAGAGCACCCTACCCAAGCCCACACCTCCACCCTATCCCCATAACGCAGTAACCCCACCCAACACTAAGGGCAATTTTGGACACTAAGGGCAATTTAGCATGGCCATCTTTGGACTGTGGGAGGAAACCGGAGGAAATCGACGCAGACACGGGGAGAACGTGCAGACTCCGCACAGACAGTGACCCAAGCCGGGAATCGAGCCTGGGACCCTGGAGCTGCGAAGCAATTGTGCTAACCACTATGCTAACGTGCTGCCCTTAAACTTCTGGTTTCAGCAATTTTTTTGCTATTGGTAGGGCACTGTGGGTGTGACATGACATTAATCTTTCAATGGACTACTTTCCATGCCTTCAGTTGGTAGGTTTTTTCACTGGAAGATTGCCTCATATACATCTGTGCCAGATTAGATTGATTTTTTGATGATTCTTTTGGCGATTTTCACTCCGCCTCAGCCTTTTCATTCGACTAGCCATAGTGTGGAGATTAAATGTAATGCTGAATTTCCCAATCCTCTGTGAAGTAGATGTTGCGATAATAATTGCACACAGAAACACGAAACGGTACAAAAGAGGCTTTATTACCGTGAGATGTTATTACGTCAAGTGGAGCTGTAAAATGGAGGCTCAGGAGACCTCATGGATATTTATACTGCTCCTGTGGGCGGAGCTAGCCGGCAAGGGCTTACCGAAAAACTATGCAGGGGCTTACCGACAAACCTGTAATAGCCGGTACTATTGTACACCCCTAATAGAGGCACACACATATATATATACAGCGGTATTACCACAGTAGATGAATTCTTCAGTTGTAAATTGAGGGTCATTGACACTCAAAGAACAAACAACAATACAGGACAGGAACAGACCCTTCGGCCCTCCAAGCCTGCGGCGATCACGTGTCCTATCTAGACCAACCGCCTGTATCCTTCTGTACCTCGTCTGTTCGTATGCCTATCCAGATAAGTCTTAAAGGTCGCTAACGTATCTGCCTCAACCACCTCACTTGGCAGTGCATTCCAAGCCACCACCACCTTCTGTGCAAAAAACCTCCCCACACATCTCCACTGAACCTTTCCCCCCTTCACCTTGAACTTGTGCATCCTTGTAATTGTCATTTCCGCCCTGGGTAAAAGCCTCCAACTGTTCACCCTATCTATACCCCTAATAATTTTATAAACTTCTATCGGGTCGCCCCTCAGCCTCCGTCTCGCTAGGGACAATAATCCCAGTTTATTCAATCTCTCCTCATAGCTAATACCCTCCATACCAGGCAACATCCTGCAAAACATTTTCTGTACTCTCTCCAAAGCTTCCACGTCCTTCTGGTAGTGCAGTAACCAGGATTGGACACAGTTCCAAATGTGGCCTAACCAACGTTCTATGTAATTGTAACATAATATTTGAGCTTTTAAACTCAATACCCCATCCTATGAAGGCAAGCATGCCATTTGCTTTCTTTACAACCATTTCCACCTGTGCTGCCACTTTTAAGGATTTGTGGACCTGCACGCCCAGATCTCTCTCTGCCTCTATGCTCCTGATAGTTCGGCCATTTATTTTATAGCTCCCACCTGAATTGGATCTATCACATTTGGGGCCTCACGGTAGCATGGTGGTTAGCATCAATGCTTCACAGCTCCAGGGTCCCAGGTTCGATTCCCAGCTGGGTCACTGTCTGTGTGGAGTCTGCACGTCCTCCCCGTGTGTGCGTGGGTTTCCTCCGGGTGCTCCGGTTTCCTCCCACAGTCCAAAGATGTGCGGGTTAGGTGGATTGGCCATGCTAAATTGCCCGTAGTGTAAGGTTAATGGAGGGATTGTTGGGTTATGGGTATACGGGTTACGTGGGTTTAAGTAGGGTGATCATTGTTCGGCACAACATCGAGGGCCGAAGGGCCTGTTCTGTGCTGTACTGTTCTATTTGTCTGGGTTAAATTCCATCTGCCATTTCTCTGCCCAATTTTGCAGCCTATCTATGTCCTGTTGTATTCTCTGATCATCTTCATCACTATCCGCAACTCCTGCAATCTTAGTATCATCCGCAAACTTGCTAATCAGACCCGCTACGTTTTCTTCCAAGTCATTTATATATATTACAAAGAGCAGAGGTCCCAGAATTGATCCCTGAGGAACACCATTAGTTACAGGCATCCATTCGGAAAAATACCCTTCTGTCTACTATGGCCAAGCCAGTTCTGGATCCATCCAGTTAGTTCAACCCTGACTCCATGTGATCTAATCTTTTGCACCAGCCTGCCATGAGGTACCTTATCAAATGCTTTACTAAAGTCTATGTAGACAACATCCACAGCCCTTCCCTCATCAATCACAATGTCTGGACTAAAGTGTGCATTCAGACATCCTCCTATTTCTCCTAACATTGTTGAAGTCAGTTGGTGTACCGCCCAAGAGTCAGAATAGTAATCTACAGTGACAAGATAACAAGTTCCTAGATTGTGTTCAGGAACATTTTCTACAGCAATATGTGTTCAGCCCAACAAGAAAGAATGCATTGTTGGATCTGGCTCTTAGAAATGAGGTGTGCCAAGTAGACTAAATGTCAGTTGGGGAACATTAAGAAGACAGTGATCGTTGTATCCTAATGCTTTGAATGATAATAGAAAAGGATATTAGGCAATCTAGAGTAAAAATATTTAACTGGGGGAGGGCCAACTTCAATGGGGCAAGAACAGATTTGGGCTGGTTACAGTGGAACGAAAGATTGGCAGGAAGGTACCTGAACAATGGGCTACCTTCAAAACAGAAATGGTCCAGACACAGTCAACGTATGTTCCCTTAAAAAGGAAAGGTAAGGAAAACAAATCCAGAGCTCTCAGGATGAAAAAGGAGATAGAAATTGGGGTTAAGGAAGAAAAAGTGTGCTTATGGCAGGTGTTAGATAGAAAATATAGTTGAGAACCAAGAGGAATTCAGAAGGTTCAAAGCGGAGGTGAAAAAGCTCATGGAGAAGCAAAGGGGGATTATGAGAAAAGACTGGCAGCCAACAGGAAGGGGAATCCAAAAGTCTTCTAAAGGCATATAAAAAATAAAAGGGTGGTAAAAGGAGGAATAGGGCCGATTAGGAACCTAAAAGGGAATTTATACATGGAGGCTGGGAGCATGGCTGAAGTAATTGAATACTTTATACCTGTCTTCACCAAGGATGTAGATGGGCTATGATCCCAGTTGGCATTATAACTGGATGAGAAGATCCCAAAATGGAACCCTGGATCAAAGGACTTTTAATTTTCTTTTTAAAAAAGTAGAGGAACAGAGTCACAGGACCACTAATTAGTTTTAACAAGAAGAGAAAACAATTGTTAAATATGAAAAATTGGATTATGATACAATACTCCTTTACAGTGGGTGAGCGCCATGGGGAGGTGGGGGTGGAATGCCGGGAGAGATGGGCAATGGATCCGGAGGTCAGCCCACATTGCGGAAGAAAGTCACAGAGGCATCATAATGGTTGTGCAAATAAAGGTTTCATGTGCTGTACAATACACCACTCCCGGTGGTGCCGCACCCCCATCCCGCAACCCCCAAACTCCCCCTCCCCACTGCCTATCTAACCCCTCATACCTCCCATCCCAATGTGCCCTCAGTGATCCCCAATGTGCTTGGCCTTCCTAGCTCTAGCACTATGTCTAGGTGATACCCAGGAAGCACATCAGAGGTAGAAGCAGGGCGACGAGCTGGAGGTTGGTGATGAGGACCATGTGGCCACCTCCGAGGAGGAGGAGGAGGATGATGAGGATGTTGGATGCCAAAGCCAGGGAGGAACCGAAGGACCAGCCGCAGGCTGGAGGACAGGCGGCAGCGGCGAGGGTCCAGCAAGCCCGGAGAGCCAGAGTGGCCTCAAACACACCCGATTGACTTGGTACGTGGCCTGGTCCATCACCCCCTAACTCCCATTTCCCACCCTCCCAGCGTATGTGACACATCACTCCAGGGTGCTGGGACTGTGTTGGCACTGTCAGCAGGTCACTGTCGAAGGCAGGGGGATGATGATACCCGCAGAGAGCTGAGTGCTGGTGCTCCTCAATCTAAGCCACAGTCTGACCGCTGCCTGTCTGCTGAGTGCTCGCTCACACCCACCACCTGCACACGATGTGCCTGGGATGGCAGCATGCTTGGAGAGACATCATACTGTTTGTGCACAAGGGTGTTTAATATGTGTAACAATTTCCCATGCTCCCGATTGTGCCAGCCCCTCTCCCCCACCCCATCACCCCCTACTCCCCTATCTCCCCTTCCTCCCCCGGTGCCCTCAGTGATCCTCAATGTGCTTTGCCTTTCTAGCTCTACCGCTAATTCTAGATGTTATCCCCAGGATGCACATTAGTGTTGGCGGCACCGGCTGCTTACCTCATCACATGGCCTTTGATGCCCCCGGCAGGCATCCTCAGGGGGCTCTCCGGCCGGGGGCCTCAGCTCACCTGTCGGCGACACATACACAGACATGCCGCCCAGATCTAGGTACTGACTACGAGACGCGGCCTCATCAGAGTGGTGGAACTTCGGGAAAATGGTGGCCACCGCACCACTCCATGGGATGGGTCTGTGTTGACATCCAGCATCCCCTCCTCCCGGTCGGTGCCCATAGGGCACCAGGCAGCTGGTTTGAGCCCGGGCTCATCTGGCTTTGCCAGCCCTGGTGGTTTCCCCTGGTCTGCACCATCGTGTCGACGCCCTCGGTGATGCTCCTCATTAACTGGGACATGCTTGCAGCGATTTGGCAATGCCCACCGCAGGTATTCGGTCATGCCCATCTGAGAGTGGGACATGTCCCACAGAACCTCATCAAGGTCAGCCTGGTACTTGGTGACATCTCCCAGTGAGTGGGACATTCTGCCGAGACACTCAGCCATGGCCGTCACTGACTGCACGATGCCTTGGACACCTTCACTAATGGTGCCGATGTCCTGCACTAGGCTCGCCACCACGCTCGCCAACCTAGAAGTGTTGGCCTCGGTGCTGGCGACATCTCCTGTTCCCATAGCCTCTGGAACATCTCCAATCGACATTGGTGACCACTCTGTTCTCGGCCACTCCAGTCACTTCCAGGGCCCCCTCCGTGAAGGAGGTGAGGATTCTTATGTCCAGCATCCCACCGCAAGTCTGGGCCCTCTCCAGATGGTTGTGGGGGAGCTTTTTCCGAGGAGACACAGAGAGGACATCATTAGCCACATGCGTGGTTCAGTGTGGTGGGAGGGGAAGTGTGAAGGAAGGGTTGGGGGGGTTGAAGGGAAGGGATGGAAGGAGGGTTGAAGGGAGAGGGGGCTGGAGGGAGGGTTGGAGGGGGCTGAAGGGAGACGGGGGTGGAGGGAGGGTTGGGGGGGTTGAAGGGATAGGGGGTGGAGGGAGGGTTGGGGGGTCTGAAGGGAGAAAGGGTGGAGGGAGGGTTGGGGGGGTCTGAAGGGAGAGGGGTGGAGGGAGGGTTGGGGGGGTTGAAGGGATAGGGATGGAGAGAGGGTTGGGGGGGTTGAAGGGATAGAGGTGGAGGGAGGGTTGGGGGGTCTGAAGAGAGAGGGGGTGGAGGGAGGGTTGGGGGGTCTGAAGGGAGAAGGGGTGGAGGGAGGGTTGGGGGGTCTGAAGGGAGAGGTGGTGGAGGGGTGTTAGGGTCACGTGGAGAGTTGGGGGGTGGATGCTCATGTGGAGGTGGAAAGATCACGGGGATGGGGGTGGGGTGGTCCTCCTGGTCACACTCCCGCTGCTCACAGCCTCCGCCACCTCGTCCCAGGCAGCGCTGGCAGCATTATGGCTGACCCTCTGGGCCACTCAGGGGAACAGGACATCCCTCCTCTGTGCCCATTCAGCCTTGCTCTATCCAGAAGCACAGAGCCATCCGATTATTGCACAGCAAATGGTTATCACTTATCTCACTTGTCCTGTGCTTATGCTCTTGCCTTTCTACATAACTGAAACAGAGATAAGATGTGATACTAGATTAACAGACAGGCACATGCAGACAATGCAGTGTTAACAAAGCTAGCACACCAACCTGGTAACATGGGGCAGCACGGTAGCACAGTGGTTAGCACAGTTGCTTCACAGCTCCAGGGTCCCAGGTTCGATTCCCGGCTTGGTTCACTGTCTGTGCGGTATCTGCACGTTCTCCCCGTGTCTGCGTGGGTTTCCTCCGGTTTCCTCCCACAGTCCAAAGATGCACAGGATCGGTGGATTGGCTATGCAAAGTGGCCCTTAGTGTCCAAAACGTTTAGGTGGGGTTACGGAGATAGGGTGAAGGTGTGGGTGCTCTTTCCAAGGGTTGGTGCAGTCGCGATGGGCCAAATGGCCTCCTTCTGCACTGTCACGTCTGTAAAACTGGGAATATCTGTAAAACATTTCCTGCCACATTCTGCAGTATGCAAGTTGAAGGAGCACCTGGGAACAGTGCCGCAGTTCTAACACCATGGGTATTTAATGATTAGATTGAAAAAAAGGCAGAGCTGACCTCAGCATCTACTGAGCGGTCAGAAGTGCTTTCCTTTGCAACTTGCAGTCTGAAGGAAATTTAAGGAGTTAATGATGGGATTGAAAAATAGCTTTTGAAACATTATTCTTGCCTTGAGGATGGCTAGAAATGATCTTATCATTGGCTACCAAAGAACCTATGAGACGACTGAGATGGCCCCATGGCACCATCAGAGTTCACTTTTTGAGCTAACCTGTTGTGTCCATTTTGCAATCTTAGGTAATTTCTGCTCTTATCCTTTGACTGTAAAAGATTAAAGGATGACCCAATAGAGGTGCTTAAGATGATGATAGGGTAGGTAGAGAGGAATTATCTGGTGGGACAATCCAGAACTAGGGGGGCAGCATTTTAAACGGAATATGTGGAACAGTTGTCGGTCATTTAACTCCCTCAGACTTGCTCTGCCATTCAATAAGATCATGGCTGATGTGATGGGTGGCTATAAACCCACTTTCCAGCCTGCTCTTAACGCTCCTGCAGATCAAAAATTAAACTCAGCCATGAGTATATTCAATGAAGCACCCTTCAAAGCTTACTGGAGTGCAGAATGTCAAAGACTAACAGCACTCTCCATCTTAAATGGGAAACACCTTGGCCGGGATGCTCCGAGCCTCCGCGCAACAATTGCGCCCGGCGCGGGGGCGGAGAATGGGGTGTCGGACCCACGATGGAGAATTGCCACCAGTCGCGTACGCACGGTTGACGCGGCGCTGGTCGTGGGCCGTTGAAAGAGGCCCCTGCGATGATTCTCCGCAAATGACCGGTGGTGGTTCACATATGGTTCCAACCGGCGGGAGCTCAGAGTCGCGGCTGTGGTGGCCGTCCTGATGGGGGGCAGGTGGATCCGTCACCGGGGGGGGGGGGGGGGGGGGGGGAGGGCCTCCACGACGGCCATCCCGCAATCGGAGGCCACCAATCGGCGGGCGCATGCAATCTGGGGAGGGGGGTCTATTTCTTCGGCGTGGCCCTATGTGTGGGTCCGCCATGTCGTGCGGGGCCGGCGCCTCAGTCCGCCGCCGTGTGCATGCGCGAACCCGCGCTCAGAAGTGCAGGGCCCTGCATTGGCAGCTGGAGCTGCGGGGATCTCTCCCAAGGGCCCTGCTAGCCCTCTTCAAAACGGAGAAACACCCCGGACTTTCCAGAAAGAAGTCTGGAATGATTCGCGCCCGTTTTCTCGCGGGCATGGGGGACATAGCCCCATTCTTGGAGAATCCTGCCCCTTATTTTGAAACTATAACTCCTGGTTCCAGGTTCCCATCTAATATGTCAAGCTCCCACAGAGTCCTGTATATTGCAATATGATCATCGTACATTCTTCCAAACTCCAACAGAACACCCAGATTGCTCTGTACCACAACATTCTACAATCTCCCTCTATTTAAATAATATTCTGTTTTTCTGTTCTTTCTGCCAACAGTGACATTTCCCCTTTTAACAAATCTTTGCCCACTCGGTTAACCTATCCATATCCCTTTTCAGTCCCTTGGGGTAGAATTTCCAGCCGCGCTGGTGATAAGTATCGTGGTGGGCGGGACTGGAAAATTCAGAGTGCAACCAAAAGAAAGTCAGTTTTCCACAGTGCCAAAATCAATTGCAGTTTTCCACTCCTGACTTTCAAGGTCGGTTGTGTTGACAGTAGCGCCATGTCAAGAACTTGCCTTTATATCTCAGGAGTGTTCATTAAAAGCCCAGCTTGCCGGAATCCCTACTCAAAATCTAATGGCCATACCCAGGGCTACTTAGGCCATCGTGAGTCATGACCGAATATAACTGACATGCAACTGGTGAACTGCACTTCACCTGTGGCATTGAGATTTGTTTGCGCAGTGTTCGCCTACCATTCACTGTTCTATGCTCGCTGCTGCTCCATCTCTGTGTCAAGCCTGCTCTGGAAAGACCAATAGGAAGGTAACAGAAGGGCTGGAATGCATGTGCTTGACTCAGGGTGGGGTGTATGCCTGGAGCACGGGGGAAGGGGTCTACACAGATACATGACTGGGATGGGGTTGGCCCCTCGAGCCCTGAAGGGAAGGGGTGGACAGAGGCACAATGACATAGGGCAGTGCACATCATGTAGTGAGGACTGAAAAACAAAGACAGTCCTGGGACAGTGTGCACCATTGTAGTGGTATGACGAGGAGGTTTACGGTACCTATCTGCCATTGGAGCAGAGCACTCGCTGCCCATTGGCCCAGGTTGGTCATGTGCCTCTCTGCTGATTGGTTGAGGCTGGTCATGTGACTGCTCACCCATTGGCCGAGAGGAGAGTAGTCCCGCCAACGAGGCGGGGTATAAGAACCCGTAGAACCCGGCAGTCGGCCTTTCTCTGTAAGTCGACTGCCGGGCACACAACTAGTTGAATAAAGCCTGATATATGGAACTTCATCACGACTCGAATCCAATTGATGGCACATCAATTTAATCAACTAGTTGCAGGCAAGCAACCTTCTGCAACACGCCAGCGACTATTAGAAAAGGACTCCGACCCCCCCAGGACCGCGCTGCGGGGCACCCCGATAAGCTCACGGGGCCCCGCTGTTACTTCTGTGGCCTGGCCCAGCACCCCTGCCCGCGCTGTCTGGCCCGCGCCGCAGTCTGTAAGAACTGCGGTAAGAAAGGTCACTATTCAGTGGCCTGTCAATCAAAGTCGGTCGCTGCTGTTCCGCGCAGCGACCGCGGATCGCCCCCCCCCCCGCGCTCCTCCAGGGACCCGCGTGGCACACAGGCCTCTCTGCCCCCGCTCCCGGCCCCCAGGGGCGACCCACGGGCCTCCTTGCCCCTGCCCCTAGCCACCACGAGTGACCCGCGGGCGCCGCCATTTTGGGTCCCGGACGCCACGTGTGGGTCCTGGGCGCCGCCATCTTGGGGCCCCGACTCCACATGTGGCCAACGGGCGCCGCCATTTTGGATCAATACAGAGGACCCCACCAGCGACTCCTCCGCAAGCGAAGACGACCCAGACCTCCTGCCACGACTCGCTGCAGTGACTCTCGACCAGTCGCGGCAACGCACGCTCTCCACGGCGACGACACAGATCCTTCTCAATGGACACGAAACGAGCTGCCTACTAGACTCCGGGAGCACGGAGAGCTTTGTCCACCCCGATACGGTAAGGCGCTGCGCGCTCCCCGTTCACCCAGTCAAGCATAAGATAGCTCTAGCCTCAGGTTCACACTCCGTCCACATCACCGGGTGCTGTGTAGCGGACCTCACGGTCCAGGGGAGGGTTCTTAAAAATTACAAACTCCTCGTCCTTCCCCCACCTCTGCGCACCGGCACTCTTAGGACTGGATTTCCAGTGCAACCTGCAGAGCTTGACCTTTAAATTCAGCAGCCCTATTCCACCCCTTACTGTCGGCAGCCTCACGTCCCTCAAAGTGGACCCCCCTTCCTTGTTTGCAAACCTCACCCCGGATTGCAAACCCGTCGCCACTAGGAGCAGATGATACGGTGCCCAGGACCAGACCTTCATCAGGTCCGAGGTCCAGAGGCTACTAAAGGAAGGAGTTATCGAGGCCAGCAACAGTCCCTGGCGAGCCCAAGTGCTGGCAGTTCGGACTGGGGAGAAAAACCGAATGATCATTGACTACAGTCAGACCATCAACAGGTTTACGCAGCTGGACGCGTACCCTCTCCCTTGTATTTCCAACCTGGTTAACAAGATCACGAAATACAAAGTCTTCTCCACTGTGGACCTTAAGTCCGCCTATCACCAGCTTCCCATCCGCGCGGGTGACCGCAAGTACAACGCATTCGAGGCAGATGGGCGCCTCTATCACTTTCTAAGGGTTCCATTCGGTGTCACAAATAGGGTCTCGGTCTTCCAACGGGATATGGACCGAATGGTTGACCAATACGGTTTACGGGCGACCTTCTTGTATCTTGATAACGTCACCATCTGCGGCCACGACGAGCAGGACCATGACATCAACCTCCAAAAATTCCTCCGTACCGCAAAACTCCTTAACCTCACATATAATAAGGATAAGTGCGTGTTTTGCACCGACCGTCTAGCCATCCTCGGCTACGTAGTGCGTAACGGAGTGATAGGCCCCGATCCCGAACGCATGCGCCCCCTGATGGAAATCCCTCTCCCCAACTCCCTCAAATTCCTTAAACGCTGTCTGGGCTTCTTCTCTTATTATGCCCAGTGGGTCCCGAACAACGCCGACAAAGCCCGCCCCCTCATCCAATCCAACACTTTTCCACTGTCGATGGAGGCCCGCCAGGCCTTTAGCCGCATCAAAGCGGATATCGCAAAGGCCACAATGCGTGCTATCGACGAGTCCCTCCCATTCCTGGTTGAGAGCGACGCGTCTGACGTAGCTCTGGCAGCCACCCTCAACCAAGCGGGCAGACCCGTGGCCTTCTTCTCCTGGACCCTCCACTCTTCCGAACTCCGCCATTCCTCGGTGGAAAGGAGGCACAGGCCATAGTTGAAGCTGTGAGATACTGGAGGCACTATCTGGCCGGCAGGAGGTTCACCCTCCTCACAGACTAACGGTCAGTGGCCTTCATGTTTGATAATGCACAAAGGGGCAAGATCAAGAACGACAAGATCTTGCACTGGCGGATCGAGTTGTCCACGTACAACTATGATATCTTGTATCGTCCTGGGAAGCTCAACGAGCCTCCTGATGCCCTGTCCCGCGGTACCTGCGCCAGCGCATAGATTGACCGCCTCCACACCCTCCACGCAGACCTCTGCCATCCAGGGGTAGCCCGCTTCTATCACTTTATCAAGACCCGCAACCTGCCCTACTCCATTGAGGAGGTCAGGACCGTGACCAGGGATTGCCACATTTGCGCAGAGTGCAAACCGCACTTCTACCGCCCCGAGCAAGCGTATCTGGTAAAGGCGTCCCGCCCTTTCGAACGTCTTAGTATGGACTTCAAAGGTCCCCTCCCTACAACAACCACAACACCTACTTCTTAAGTGTGATTGACAAGTACTCCCGCTTCCCTTTCGCCATCCCCTGCCCCGACATGACCACGACAACTGTCATCAAGGCCCTCCTCTCCATTTTCTCCCTGTTTGGTTACCCCGCATACATCCACAGCGACCAGGGGTCATCCTTTATGAGCGACGAGCTGCGTGTCAATTCCTGCTCAGCAGGGACGACCAGTTATAACCCTCGGGGTAACGGGCAGGTCGAGCGGGAGAATGGCACCATTTGGAAGACCGTCCTACTGGCCCTACGGTCCAGAGATCTCCCTATCCCCCGTTGGCAAGAGGTCATCCCCGACGCCCTCCATTCAATTCGGTCTCTCCTCTGCACTGCCACAAACCAAACGCCTCATGAATGTCTTCTGGTTTTCCCTAGGAAGACGTCCTCCGGATCTCCACTCCCAACTTGGCTGGCCACACCCGGGCCCATCTTGTTCCAGAAGCATGTGCGGGTGCACAAGTCCGACCCGTTGGTGGTACGAGTCCAGTTACTCCACGCTAACCCGCAGTGCGCGTACGTGGAGTATCCCGACGGTCAGCAGAGCACGGTCTCCCTTCGAGACCTGGTACCCGCCGGCGTGCGGCCCCAACCCCCCACATCAATACCCTCCGCTCAGCCCCCCCCCCCCCCCCCCCCCCCCCCCGGCGCCCCCGCAACCCAGCGCACAGGAACCCCCTCCCCCGGCCAGCGCTTCGCTAGGACCGACCAGGGGTATGGACACAGGATCACGACAGCCGCTCCCGGAGTCACGGACGGCCACCGGCCCGACGTCACCGGCACCGCTACGACGGTCCAGCAGAACATCAAGGGCGCCCGACAGACTGATCGCATCAATTTGATGTTCCACTGGACTTTTATCGGACTCCTTGTATCATTCAGAGTTCCAATGTGCAAGTTGTACATGTTTTTTGTTTTTTTTTCTAATTATTTACAGTTCATTGCCGTTCTTGTATCTGCACAGTCGTCGCGAGCCAGTGGGCAACCGCCATTTACCTCGGTACACCTCGTTCTCTCTAGTCATACCACCAGTCCAACAGCACCCCCCCCCTTTCTTACTCCTGCCCCCCCCCCCCCCCCGGCTTCTTTCTCCACAAGGGGTGAATGTGGTAGTATGACTAGGAGGTTTACGGTACCTATCTGCCATTGGTGCAGAGCACTCGCTGCCCATTGGCCCAGGTCGGTCATGTGCCTCTCTGCAGATTGGTTGAGGCTAGTCATGTTACTGCTCACCCATTGGCCGAGAGGCAAGTAGTCCCACCTACGAGGTGGGATATAAGAACCCGTAGGATCCGGCAGTCGGCCTTTCTCTGTACGTTGACTGCCAGGCACACAACTAGTTGATTAAAGCCTGATATATGGAACTTCTTCACGACTCGAGTCCAATTGATGGTACATCAACCATGTAGTCAATACTGAAATGCAAAGACAGCCCTGGGGCAGTGAGCACCATGTAGTCAGTACTGAAATGCAAAGACAGCCCTGGGGCAGTGAGCACCGTGTAGTCAGTACTGAAATGCAAAGACAGCCCTGGGGCAGTGAGCACCATGTAGTCAGTACTGAAATGCAAAGACAGCCCTGGGGCAGTGTGCACCATGTAGTCAGTACTGAAATGCAAAGACAGCCCTGGGGCAGTGTGCACCATGTAGTCAGTACTGAAATGCAAAGACAGCCCTGGGGTAGTGTGCACCATGTAGTCAGTACTGAAATGCAAAGACAGCCCTGGGGCAGTGCGCACCATGTAGTCAGTACTGAAATGCAAAGACAGCCCTGGGGCAGTGCGCACCATGTAGTCAGTACTGGAAAGCGGAGGCCGTCCTGGGGCAGTGCGCACCATGTAGTCAGTACTGGAAAGCGGAGGCCGTCCTGGGGCACTGTACACTATGTCATCGGGACTGGAAAGTAATGTCAGTCCTGGGGCAGTGTGCACCATGTCATCGGGAATGGAAAGTAAAGTCAGTCCTGGGATAGTGTGCACCATGTCATTGGGACGAGAAAGCAAAGTCAGTCCTGGGACAGTGTGCACCATGCCGTCGGGACTAGAAGCAAAGTGTGTACTGGGACAGTGTGCACCATGCCGTCGGGACTAGAAGCAAAGTGTGTACTGGGACAGTGTGCACCATACCAGGGGCTGGTTTAGCTCACAGGGCTAATCGCTGGCTTTTAAAGCAGACCAAGCAGGCCAGCAGCACGGTTCGATTCCCGTACCAGCCTCCCCGGGCAGGCGCCGGAATGTGGCGACTAGGGACTTTTCACAGTAACTTCATTGAAGCCTACTCGTGACAATAAGCGATTTTCATTTCATTTCATACCGTCGAGAGTAGAAAGCAAAGTCAGTCCTGGGACAGTGCGCACCATACCGTCGGGAGTAGAAAGCAAACTGTGTACTGGGACAGTGCGCACCACATTATTGGGACTAGAAGAAAAGTCAGTCCTGGGACAGTGCACCCCATATCATTGGGACTAGAAGCAAAGTCAGTCCTGGGACAGTGCGCACCATGCCATCAGGACTAGAAGCACAGTGTGTACTGGGACAGTGTGCACCATGTCGTCGGGACTAGAAGCAAAGTCAGTCCTGGGGCAGTGCGCACCATGCTGTCGGGAGTAGAAGCAAAGTCAGTCCTGGGGCAGTGCGCACCATGCCGTCGGGAGTAGAAGCAAAGTCAGTCCTGGGACAGTGCGCACCATGCCATCGGGAGTAGAAGCAAAGTCAGTCCTGGGACAGTGCGCACCATGCCGTCAGGAGTAGAAGCAAAGTCAGTCCTGGGACAGTGTGCACCATGCCGTCGGGACTAGAAGCAAAGTCAGTCCTGGGACAGTGTGCACCATGCCGTCGGGAGTAGAAGCAAAGTCAGTCCTGGGACAGTGTGCACCATGCCGTCGGGACTAGAAGCAAAGTCAGTCCTGGGACAGTGTGCACCATGCCGTCGGGACTAGAAGCAAAGTCAGTCCTGGGACAGTGTGCACCATGCCGTCGGGAGTAGAAGCAAAGTCAGTCCTGGGACAGTGCGCCCCATATCATTGGGACTAGAAGCAAAGTCAGTCCTGGGACAGTGTGCCCATGCCATCAGGACTAGAAGCAAAGTGTGTACTGGGACAGTGCGCACCATGCCATAGGGACTAGAAGCAAAGTCAGTCCTGGGACAGTACGCACCATGCCGTTGGGACTAGAAGCACAATGAGTACTGGGCCAGTGCGCCCCTATCATTGGGACTAGAAGCAAAGTCAGTCCTGGGACAGTGCGCAACATACCGTCGGGAGTAGAGGCAAAGTGTGTACTGGGACACTGTGCACCATGCCGTCGGGAGTAGAAGCAAAGTCAGTCCTGGGACAGTGCGCCCCTATCATTGGGACTAGAAGCAAAGTGTGTACTGGGACAGTGCGCAACATACCGTCGGGAGTAGAGGCAAAGTGTGTACTGGGACACTGTGCACCATGCCGTCGGGAGTAGAAGCAAAGTCAGTCCTGGGACAGTGCGCCCCTATCATTGGGACTAGAAGCAAAGTGTGTACTGGGACAGTGCGCAACATACCGTCGGGAGTAGAGGCAAAGTCAGTCCTGGGGGAGTGCGCACCACATCATTGGGACTAGAAGCAAAGTGTGTACTAAGACAGTGCGCACTATGCCATCGTGACTAGAAGCAAAGTCAGTCCTGGGGAGTACGCACCATGCCGTCGGGAGTAGAAGCAAAGTCAGTCCTGGGACAGTGCGCACCATGCCGTCGGGACTAGAAGCAAAGTCAGTCCTGGGACAGTGCGCACCATGCCGTCGGGACTAGAAGCAAAGTCAGTCCTGGGACAGTGCGCACCATGCCGTCGGGACTAGAAGCAAAGTGTGTACTGGGACAGTGCGCACCATGCCATCGGGACTAGAAGCAAAGTGTGTACTGGGACAGTGCGTACAATGCCGTCGGGAGTAGAAGCAAAGTGTGTACTGGGACAGTGTGCACCATGCCATCGGGACTAGAAACAAAGTCAGTCCTGGGGAGTGCGCACCATGCCGTCGGGAGTAGAAGCAAAGTCAGTCCTGGGACAGTGTGCACCATACCGTCGGGACTAGAAGCAAACTGTGTACGGGGACAGTACGCACCATGCCGTCGGGACTAGAAGCAAACTGTGTACGGGGACAGTACGCACCATGCCGTCGGGACTAGAAGCAAAGTGTGTACTGGGACAGAGCGCACAATGCCGTCGGGAGTAGAAGCAAAGTGTGTACTGGGACAGAGCGCACAATGCCATCGGGACTAGAAGCACAGTGTGTACTGGGACAGTGTGCACAATGCCGTCGGGAGTAGAAGCAAAGTGTGTACTGGGACAGTGTGCACCATACCGTCGGGAGTAGAAGCAAACTGTGTACGGGGACAGTACGCACCATGCCGTCGGGACTAGAAGCAAACTGTGTACGGGGACAGTACGCACCATGCCGTCGGGACTAGAAGCAAACTGTGTACGGGGACAGTACGCACCATGCCATCGGGACTAGAAGCAAAGTGTGTACTGGGACAGAGCGCACAATGCCGTCGGGAGTAGAAGCAAAGTGTGTACTGGGACAGTGTGCACCATGCCGTCGGGACTAGAAGCAAAGTGTGTACTGGGACAGAGCGCACAATGCCGTCGGGAGTAGAAGCAAAGTCAGTCCTGGGACAGTGTGCACCATGCCGTCGGGACTAGAAGCAAAGTCAGTCCTGGGACAGTGTGCACCATGCCGTCGGGAGTAGAAGCAAAGTCAGTCCTGGGACAGTGTGCACCATGCCGTCGGGACTAGAAGCAAAGTCAGTCCTGGGACAGTGTGCACCATGCCGTCGGGAGTAGAAGCAAAGTCAGTCCTGGGACAGTGTGCACCATGCCGTCGGGACTAGAAGCAAAGTCAGTCCTGGGACAGTGTGCACCATACCGTCGGGAGTAGAAGCAAAGTGTGTACTGGGACAGAGCGCGCAATGCCGTCGGGAGTAGAAGCAAATTGTGTACTGGGACAGTGACCACAATGCCGTCGGGACTAGAAGCAAAGTCAGTCCTGGGGAGTGCGCAGCATGCCATCCGGACTAGAAGCAAAGTCAGTCCTGGGGGAGTGCGCAGCATGCCATCCGGACTAGAAGCAAAGTCAGTCCTGGGGGTGTGCGCATCTTGCCATCGGGACTAGGACAATGTCAGTACTGGGACAGTGTGCACCATGCCGTCGGGAGTAGAAGCAAAGTCAGTCCTGGGACGGTGTGCACCATGCCATCGGGACTAGAAGCAAAGTCAGTCCTGGGACAGTGTGCACCATACTGTCGGGACTAGAAGCAAAGTCAGTACTGGGACAGTGTGCACCATGCCGTCGGGACTAGAAGCAAAGTCAGTCCTGGGACAGTGCGCACCATGCCGTCGGGAGTAGAAAGCAAAGTGTGTACTGGGACACTGTGCACCATACCGTCGGGACTAGAAGCAAAGTCAGTCCTGGGGGAGTGTGCACCATGCCGTCGGGACTAGAAGCAAAGTCAGTCCTGGGACAGTGTGCACCATGCCGTCGGAAGTAGAAGCAAAGTCAGTCCTGGGACAGTGCGCACCATGCCGTCGGGACTAGAAGCAAAGTCAGTCCTGGGACAGTGCGCACCATGCCGTCGGGACTAGAAGCAAAGTCAGTCCTGGGACAGTGCGCACCATGCCGTCGGGAGTAGAAGCAAAGTGTGTACTGGGACAGTGTGCACCATGCCATCAGGACTAGAAGCAAAGTGTGTACTGGGACAGTGTGCACCATACCGTCGGTACTAGAAGCAAAGTCAGTCCTGGGGGAGTGCGCACGATGCCATCAGGACTAGAAGCAAAGTGTGTACTGGGACAGTGTGCACCATGCCATCAGGACTAGAAGCAAAGTGTGTACTGGGACAGTGTGCACCATACCGTCGGTACTAGAAGCAAAGTCAGTCCTGGGACAGTGCGCACCATGCCATCGGGACTAGAAGCAAAGTCAGTCCTGGGACAGTGTGCACCATGCCATCGGGACTAGAAGCAAAGTCAGTCCTGGGACAGTGTGCACCATGCCGTCGGTACTAGAAGCAAAGTCAGTCCTGGGACAGTGTGCACCATGCCGTCGGGACTAGAAGCAAAGTCAGTCCTGGGGAGTGCGCAGCATGCCATCGGGACTAGAAGCAAAGTCAGTCCTGGGACAGTGTGCACCATGCTGTCGGGAGTAGAAGCAAAGTCAGTCCTGGGACAGTGTGCACCATACCGTCGGGACTAGAAGCAAAGTCAGTCCTGGGACAGTGCGCACCATGCCGTCGGGACTAGAAGCAAAGTCAGTCCTGGGGGAGTGCGCAGCATGCCATCGGGACTAGAAGCAAAGTCAGTCCTGGGACAGTGTGCACCATGCCGTCGGTACTAGAAGCAAAGTCAGTCCTGGGACAGTGTGCACCATGCCGTCGGGACTAGAAGCAAAGTCAGTCCTGGGGGAGAGCGCAGCATGCCATCGGGACTAGAAGCAAAGTCAGTCCTGGGACAGTGTGCACCATGCCGTCGGGAGTAGAAGCAAAGTCAGTCCTGGGACAGTGTGCACCATACCGTCGGGACTAGAAGCAAAGTCAGTCCTGGGACAGTGCGCACCATGCCGTCGGGACTAGAAGCAAAGTCAGTCCTGGGACAGTGTGCACCATGCCATCGGGACTAGAAGCAAAGTCAGTCCTGGGACAGTGTGTACCATGCCGTCGGTACTAGAAGCAAAGTCAGTCCTGGGACAGTGTGCACCATGCCGTTGGGACTAGAAGCAAAGTCAGTCCTGGGGGAGTGCGCAGCATGCCATCGGGACTAGAAGCAAAGTCAGTCCTGGGACAGTGTGCACCATGCCGTCGGGAGTAGAAGCAAAATCAGTCCTGGGACAGTGTGCACCATACCGTCGGGACTAGAAGCAAAGTCAGTCCTGGGACAGTGCGCACCATGCCGTCGGGACTAGAAGCAAAGTCAGTCCTGGGACAGTGCGCACCATGCCGTCGGGACTAGAAGCAAAGTCAGTCCTGGGACAGTGTGCACCATGCCATCGGGACTAGAAGCAAAGTCAGTCCTGGGACAGTGTGCACCATGCCGTCGGTACTAGAAGCAAAGTCAGTCCTGGGACAGTGTGCACCATGCTGTCGGGACTAGAAGCAAAGTCAGTCCTGGGGGAGTGCGCAGCATGCCATCGGGACTAGAAGCAAAGTCAGTCCTGGGACAGTGTGCACCATGCCGTCGGGAGTAGAAGCAAAGTCAGTCCTGGGACAGTGTGCACCATACCTTCGGGACTAGAAGCAAAGTCAGTCCTGGGACAGTGCGCACCACGCCGTCGGGACTAGAAAGCAAAGTGTGTCCTGGGACAGTGTGCACCATGCCGTCGGGAGTAGAAGCAAAGTCAGTCCTGGGACAGTGTGCACCATACCGTCGGGACTAGAAGCAAAGTCAGTCCTGGGACAGTGCGCACCATGCCGTCGGGACTAGAAGCAAAGTCAGTCCTGGGACAGTGCACACCACGCCGTCGGGACTAGAAAGCAAAGTGTGTCTTGGGACAGTGTGCACCATACCGTCGGGACTAGAAAGTAAAGTCAGTCCTGGGGGAGTGCGCTCAATGTAGTCAGGGCCAGAAAGCAAATCCAGTCCTGGGGGCTTTGCACACCATGTGATAAGGACTAAAGGCAAAGCCAGACCCGGTGCAGTGTACACCATGTCATCGGGACTGCAAAGCAAACTCAGTCCTGGGACAATGCATGCTATATTGTCAGGACTAGGGGCGGTACACACCATTTGTCAGGACCAGCAGGGAAAGTCAGTCCAGTAGCACTGTGCACCATGTCATTGGGACTGGAAAGCAAAGCCAGTCCTGCGGGAGTATGCACCATGTTACAAGGCCATGTCCTGGTCCAAGTCCGGAGAGTGGGAATGCCTATCAGACATACACAGCATGATATGCAGGGCATTGTCAGTCCCTCACACATTTCTGTTCTGGACCAGTCTGACGGTGCTAGCAAGCCTCTGGAGCATGGGGTGTTCTGCTCTGGGATAAGAACTCCACAAGCATGCACTGTGAAGAAGTTAGACATGGTGCAGTCTCTTTAAGCATCATGCCAACATCTCACTGCCCATGGCAACCTTCACGAGGGAGGAGCAGCACTGCCAACCTCAGTGCACACATGACAGTATGGTTAATGCATTGCAAGGCACCTCAAGGAGGACAATTGTCAATCACTGGTTCTCACGTGAACGCCTGAAAACTGATCTAAATATGGACGGTGGCATTTATCCATAGGTCATCCCTCATGAAAGAATAATGTACTGGCCTTGTCCTCATACTGAGTCACAAGCTAGAAATCATTCTTTAGGACTGGGACTTTCAAAGTGCGGGTTGCAACCCATGGGAGTCAGGAGGGTCACAAAACAATTGATCGCAGTGTTCCCATGGTGTTCCCAATCGCGGGAGAAGAGCGCAAAGGCCACAACCAGCAGTTTTATTGAGAATGGCAGCACCACCGCCTTTCAAATGAGAAGGAAATGAGGCTGTGGGCAGTCTTCCAGACATAAGTGGCAGCAGTGCGCAGGTCACACGCCCTGCACGCACACCTGACATCAGGCGCTCTATACATATATACTTTTGGTGCCAAACCATGGAATTCCAATTTCTAGCTGCCGGTAAGCAAGAGGACTGTGAAGATGAATCATTTTGTTACATGAAAGAGACGACCAGAGACATAAGTAGGCAGAGTGCCTACTGGACAGTCTCACAACTGAATCTACTGGAGAGAGCTGCACAGGAGAGTCCAGGGCAGGACAGAGCATTTCTAGTGTTAGCTCTGAACACAGGTCCAGAGCCTTCAGTTAACAGCCTACAAAGAAGAAACTTAACTCGGGAACAAAGCAGTGTAAAAATTATTTCTTGAGGTGCAGTAACATACAAACATAGAAAATAGAAGCAGGAAGAGGCCATTTGGCCCTTCGAGCCTTCTCCGCCATTCATTATGATCATGGCTGATCATCAAGTTCAATACCCTGATCCTGTCTTCCCCCCATATACCGTTAGCCCCAAGACCTACATCTAATAAAGGGGAGAAGGGCCTGCTGTAGATTGGCACAGGTCCAGGAGGAGCAGCACCTCAGCAACAAGAGGGAGCAGGATCACAAAGTATCGAAGATGCTACTGAAGAAGGGCAAATGGAATGAAGACCAATGTTTCAGACACAGGTCTATTGCAGGCAGTGTTCATATGTGTCAATGAGCACTGTGCAATGCCACAGGCACTGTCACTTGTCCACAGATGCTGTAACTTGGGGCCTCACGGTAGCATGGTGGTTAGCATCAATGCTTCACAGCTCCAGGGTCCCAGGTTCAATTCCCGGCTGGGTCACTGTCTGTGTGGAGTCTGCACGTCCTCCCTGTGTGTGCGTGGGTTTCCTCCGGGTGCTCCGGTTTCCTCCCACAGTCCAAAGATGTGCGGGTTAGGTGGATTGGCCATGCTAAATTGCCCGTAGTGTAAGGTTAATGGGGGGATTGTTGGGTTACGGGTATACGGGTTACGTGGGTTTAAGTAGGGTGATCATTGCTCGGCACAACATCGAGGGCCGAAGGGCCTGTTCTGTGCTGTACTGTTCTAAATTCTAAACTTATGTTTACCAGCTTCTCTGGGATGAACAGTGGCCACAAGGATTTAGAAGGCATTCATTGCCAGTGGCATTGAAGATCACCACTGCACTGATCATTTTTGCCAACTATTCCTCCCAGGGTCCACTGAGGACCTGTGCTCTATTACCCAATCAGGAACACACACATTCATGTGGAAGATCACAGATGCCCTTTTCACTAGAGCTCACTAGTATGTCCAGTTCCACAAGGATTTTGAAAGTCATGCTGTGAGAGTGGTGGGATTCGTAGAGAAACCTGGTTGCCCACAAGTGCATGGCACCATCGACTATGCACATGTGGCCTTGAGAGCTTCCTGGCAGCAGCCTGTGGAATTCATCAATTAAAAAGGATTTCATTCTTTGAACATCCATCTAATTTGTGATCACAGAAGGCAAATCCTGCACATTTGTTCCAGGTACCCAGGGAAATCTGATGACTTGTAGATTTTGAGCTGCTTGCAGGTGCCACAGATCTTTGAGGGACCAATGCAAATAACGAGTTGGCTGCTTGGGGACAAAGGATATCCTGAGAAGATGTAGTTGACACAGTTCACCGTCCACAGAGTGCTGCTAGGAAGATGTGCAATGCTACACATGCCTTCACCAGGTCCTTGTTAGAGTGGACGCTCGGTCTCCTGAAGATGCATTTTTGATATTTGGTCTGCTCAGGCAGGGCGCACCCATACTCACCGCCAACAGTGTCCAGGACCAACATTGTCTGTTGGGCGCTGCGCAACCTAGTGGTGCTAAGGGGGGAATATTTGCTCAAGGGAAACATGGGGGAGTGAGATCTCTCCTCTAACGAGGAGAACATTGATGGGGATAGACCTGACAAGGGCCAGGTTGGCAATGAGCCACAGGAGAAGGACATAGCAGGGGTAAGATGTGCCTGTGACAATCAGATTTTAAGGACAAACTGTGAAATACAGAAGCACAGTGGCTTCAGCACCTCTTGCGTTTGTTTAACAGATAACAGCTATGTTGTCAATGCTTATGTGCAATTATCTACCACACTGTGGCTTAACCTTCCCTTTCCACCTTCCGTATTCTTTTCACAATTGGGTTTGACTGCTCAAATTTCTTGGCCGTTGGAGTCATAAGGGTCATACAGCACAGAAAGAGGGCGTTGGTCCATTGTGTGTTCGCCAGCCATCAAGCACCACCTTTGAAAAATCCTGAAGTTAGTACTGTGGAAGCAGTCCCAAGAACATGACTTTCCAACCTACCTGACCAGGCAAATTCAAAGAGGTGAAGCAACTCATCAAATACAAACATAGCTTGGGAAGGTTAAAGATAGCCCAGTCCATCACGCAAACCAGCCTCCCACCCATTGACTCTGTCTATAATTCCCGCTGCCTCGGAAAGGCAGCCAGCATAATTAAGGACCCCACTCACCCCCAACATACTGGGCGGGATTTTCTGATCCTGAGGCTAAGTGTTGGCGTCGTCGGAAACGCTGTTGCGTTTCTCGAAGGCGTCAACACGACCCCAGGATCAGCAATTTTGACCCTTACAGGGGACCAGCATGGCTGGAGCGGTTCACACCGCTCCAGCTGCTGATCCGGCCGTGGAATGGGCGCCGGGGGATGCGCGCATGCAAAGTGGGTCCGGCGCGAACTTGTGCATGCACTATCCCACCCGCACGATTTCCGTGCATGTGTGGTGTCTCCCTTCTCCACTCTGGCCCTGACGCAACATGGCGCAGGAGTACAGGAGCCGGTGCAGAAGAAAGAAGGCCGGGGGACAGAGAGGCCGGAGCCACTGTGATATTATTGATGTTACAAGAACAAACATACCTGCCTTTCAAACATTAGAAGAAAACAGAGGTCAGAACTTTGCGCTGCCCGAACGGTCGCACGGTCAACACAGAGAGTTGCAAAAAGAGGCGTACTGACGTAGGGAGGGCGTCCTGATGTCATTATGCCATCCCACGATATTTCAACCGGTGGGTCTGCACCAATGTTGGAACAGCGTCCGCCAACAATTAACGGGCCAATTAAAGAACAAATCAAAGTGTTCCTGAGAGGCCCGTGCACTTTTACGCTTGGCGCTCAGGCCAATTGGAAAGGAAGCTTTCCTGTTTTTCGTTCATTCTACAACCAGGGCGGGATAAAAGGCCCAGGGGATGTTAGCAAGGTTAAAGTGAGGGGTTCTGCTGTGAAGTACTTGGAGTTGGTGTAGAGATCATTTCTGGCATTTATTTAGGTGTTTTTAATGTTTCGGCATTTGCAGAGGCTTCCTGCAGAAAGTCCAAAGATGTGCAGGTTAGGTGGATTGGCCATGTTAAATTGTTCAAAAGAATACTGGGTTACGGTGATAGGGTGGAGATGTGGGTTTACGTAGGGTGCTCCTTCCAAGAGCTGGTGCAGACTAGGTGGGCTGAATGGCCGCCTCCTGCACTGTAAATTCTATGATTTCTTCAGTGCAGAAACCTATGCATTCACCTGGGCAAACATAGGGATGGCGTACTCTTCTGGAGGGACCGCCACAGAAGCGGAGGAGAGGGCTAGAAGGGAGAAGACGCCAGTAGCCTGCAGGCGCCATCCCAGAATCAAATCTATGGACCGCCAGGCAAGGGACTCGGGTTCAATTCTGGCTATGAGTGACTGTCTGTGAGGAGTTTTCACTTTCTCACCGTCCTGTGGGATTTCCTCCAGGTGCTCCAGTTTCCTCCCACTGTCCAAAGATGTGCGGTTAGGTCATTTAGCAATGATAAAATGCCCCTTAGCTGGCAGGTTAGGTGGGATTACAAGGATAGAGCAGGGGAGTGGGCACAAGTAGTGGGGTGCAACCCCACTGCTCCTGTGTCATAGAATTCCTGCGTTGCAGAAGGAGGCCATTCTGCCCATCAGGTCAGCACCAACCCAAGAGGGTTGGTGCTGACCTGATGGGCAGAATGGCCTCCTTCTGCAACGCAGGAATTCTATGACACAGGAGCAGTGGGGTTGCACCCCATTACTGGCAGATATTTATATATTTATTGCGGAATTGCAGCTCGGACAGGATATTTTAATTGTCCTCAGCATTTACTGGGAGCTGAGTTGCGTGTAGACTTCTAGTTCAGGACCAGAGACTGTCATTAGTCAGAGCATCATGGTCTCAACTAAAGGGCGACACTTTGTTTCCATTCCCTCCGGTTTCAGTTTTTCTTTATGAAGAGGCGGGTGGAGGAATTAACTTTAACAGCCACCATATACAGACTGGATGAGAATTTGAAAACCTGCTCAGTCCAGGATTAAGAGGATTGGAATAGAAACATAGATAATAAGTGCAGGAGTAGGCCATTTGGCCCTTCGAGCCTGCACCACCATTCAATATGATCATGGCTGATCATGCAAATTCAGTACTAACTCCCACTTTCTCATCTTACTCCTTGATCCCTTTAGCCGCAAGGGCCACATCCAGTTCCCTCTTGAATGTATCCAACACACTGGCCCCCGACAGCTTTCTGTGGTAGAGAATTCCACAACTTCATAACTCTTTGAGAGAAGAGGCACTTCCTCATCTCATTCCTGATAGGCTTACCCTTTATTCTGAGGCTGCGACCCATATCCAGCCTGTCCAGGCCAATTAGGATTTTATACTCTATGAGATCCCCTCGCATTCTTCTCACTGCAGTGAGTTCAAGCCCAGTCGATCCAGTCTTTCTTCATATGTCAGTCCTGCCATCCCGGGAATTAGTCTGGTGAACCTTCACTGGACACCCTCAATAGCAAGAATGTCCTTCCTCTAACTAGGAGAACAAAACTGCACACAATATTTAAGGTGTGGCCTCACCAAGACCCTGTATAACTGCAGCAAGACATCCCTACTCCTGTACTCAAATCCTCTCGCTCTGAAGGCCAGCATGCCATTAGTTTTCCTCACTGCCTGCTGTACCTACATGCCAACCTTCAGCGACTGTTCCACCATGACACCCAGGTCTCATTGCACTTCCCCTTTTCCTAAACTGCCACCATTCAAATAATAATCTGCCTTCCTGTTTTTGCCACCAAAGTGGATAACCTCACATTTACCCACATTATATTGCATTTCCCACTCAGCCAGCCTGTCCAAGTCACCTGGCAGCCTCTTTGCATCCTCCTCACAGCACACACTGCTACTCAGCTTAGTGTCGCCTGCAAATTTGCAGATACTGCATGCACTTCCTTTGTCCAAATTATTAATGTATATTGTGGACAGCTGGGGTCCCAGCACTGAACCCTGCAGTATCCCACTCATCACTGCTTGCCACTCTGTAAAGGACCCACTTATTCCCACTCTCTGCTTCCTGTCTGCCAACGAGTTCTCTAATCACATCAATACATTACCCCCAATACCATGAGCTTTTATTTTGCACTCTCTTGTGCGGGACCTTGGGCACGATTCTCCGCTCCCCACGCCGGGTGGGAGAATCGCGGGAGGCCGGGCGACTCACGACACGCCTCCCTGGCACCCCCCGCGATTCCACCACCCCCCCCCCCCCCCCCCCCCCCCCCCCCTCCCCCCGGCTCGGATGAATCGCTGCTCGCCGTTTTTCACGGCGATCGGCAATTCTCCGGCCTAGATGGGACGAGCGGCCTGACGTTCCCGACCGGTTCACGACGGCGGCAACCACACCTGGTCGTTGCCGTCATGAACATGGGCGCTAATTGCTCGTTTGTGGCTTGTGGGGGGTGGAGAGGGGAGTGAGCACCACGGCCGTGCTCGGGAGGGGACTGGCCCGCGATCGGTGCCCACCGATCGTCGGGCCGGCGTCTCCAAGCGATGCACTCTTTCCCCTCCGCCGCCCCGCAAGATCAAGCCGCCACTTCTTGCGGGGCAGCGGAGGGGAAGACGGCAACCGTGCATGCGCGGGTTGGAGCCGTCGGCCGTCGTGACGTCAGCCACGCATGCGCGGGTTGGAGCAGGCCA